>NC_090987.1:26054924-26357954 GCF_041146395.1 Eulemur rufifrons | reverse complement strand
TGTTATTATTTTTTAATTTTTGCTTGGAGTAGGAATAAAACTTTAAAAAATCTATTTTATACTAGTCTATCTTAATCTATACAATTTATACATTTAAATAGCATTAATTGAAGCTTACAATAAGTTATATTTCAGGAACTAGCTTAAAATTTCTATTTTTATCTTAAAATAAAAAATAAGACAACATATTAACAGATAATTGCAATATATATAGTATATAGAACATGCTGTATGTATCATGTGTATTACAGTGATACACAGTTTATTTAGGGATGTGTAAGGCCCTAACCCAGGTTGCAGTTAGGCAATGGGAAATCACTAAAAATTTCTAAGTGTCAAAACAGGTCAGAGTTACATTTTATCTGGATAATGCTGGCAGTTGTTCTGACCATAAATTTAAGGGTACAAATCTGGAGATAGAGAGAGATATGTCATAGATTGAGTATATGTAAGAAATAACAGGAATGAGGGTAAGAAGATGAATGAAGTGGATTATACAAAGGACTTCAGAGTTAAAATTAGTAGTGTTTGACAACTGATTATGGCAAGAGTAGAGGCATGGTTAGGGGCCTGAGTGGATTTAGAATAAAGGTCACAGCCAAGCGTGAGTCTTACATTGTTAGTATGTGCGACAGGAGTAAATGGTGACATATACAACTAAGACAGACATCATATGCCAAAGGAGCATCTTTAGGAGGTATTATTACAAGTTTAGTATTTTCTCTGTAGTATTTGGACAGTCACATAAAAATATTCAGCAGATCTGAATATATATATACACACCCATATGTATATATGTATGTATATATATATGCATATGTTATACCACATATAAATACATGAAAGTTTTAGATTTAAATCCACTTGCATAAATGAGTTCTTTGAAGAAAAAGATACAGAACAAGTGTTCTCTCACCAAGGTACAGATGCTCAGACTCCAAGTATCCTTTTATAGGCAACATTTTCTCTATGTCATTAAGTATATTTTCCCCCCTAGGGAAAGAGAATCCATAAGTTTATGGACTCATCTTTGATTACTTTCTCTCTCTCATCCCTCTCATCCAATCCATCAACAAATCCAGTTGATTCTACTACAAATATAGATACCAAGTCTGCACATTTCTCTCCATCTCTACTTTCACACTTTTATACAACTGCATGTCATTTTACTTGTTACAGCAAGCGTTACATGTTCTTAGACTAGCCAAGAAGTGGTAACAACCCAAATGTCCATCAACTGATGAATGGACACACAAAATGTGGCATATATCTGTACAGTGGAATATTAGTTAGCAATAAAAAGAAATGAAGTACCAATACATGCCACAACATGGCTGTAACTGGAAAACATTATGCTCACTGAAGAAACCAAATACAAAAGGCCACATACTGTATTATTCCATTTATACAAAATATCAAGAATGGGCAAGTCCATAGAGACAGAAAGTAGATTAGTGGTTATGAGAGGCTGAAAGATGGGGAGGGGCTAATAGGATGGGAAATGACTACTAACCAGTACAGGGTTTCTTTGGGGGGTGATGAAAATGTTCTAGAGAAGTGGTTCCAGATAGTGGTGATAGTTGTGCAACTTTATGAATATAGTAAAACCCACAAAATTTTGTACATTAAAATGGAAAATTTTATGGTATGTGAATTATATCTCAACAAGAAATCTAACACAATTGTTCTTAATTTGAGGAGGAAGATGATGATAACCTTTGCTAGGGTGACAGTGAAAAAAAAGAGTTCTAATAATAAATATGTGGCAAAATTTGAAGGAAGAAATTAAACAACTTGGTGACAAATCGAATATAGACAATGGAAGAAAACCAGCCAGGGACAATTGTTTTACTGAAAAAATAAAAATAAAAATTTGAAAAAGGAATCCAATTGTGGAAAGAAGATTAATTCACTTTTGAACATGTTGAGATTTGCAGGAATACAAGGTCTTTTAAGTGGAGATGCCTTTAGGCAATTGAATATATGAGATACCAGTTCAAGCTGCTGGAGACACAAAAATGAGAGTCATCTACTTAAACAAAGCAGGAGTTTCAAGGGTGATGCAGAAAGAAAAACAGAAAATTAAGGGCTAGAATTTTTGCGGGAGTATCTTTCCCTTAGGGGATAGTCTTACAAAGGGATCTCTTAGAAAATAGAAAGTGAAAAAGCAGAAAAATGCCTTAGCACAGAGGGTAAGAGGAGAATTGCAAGAAGAAATGACAGCCAATACTGAGGGGCTGTCCTCTGAGAGTCCGGGGTGGGGGGGGCGGAAAAGAAAACACAGCAAAGAAAACTGTCAGTTACCAGTGGTCCCCAACATTTTTGGAACCAGCTTTTGTGGAAGACAATTTTTCTACGAACCAGGGGACAGGGGAGGATGGTTTCAGGATGATTCAAGCACATTACATTTACTGTACAGTCAAACCTCTCTGCTAATGATAATCTATATTTGCAGCTGCTCCCCAGGACTAGCATCACTGCCTCAGCTCCACCTCAGATCATCAGACATTGGATTCTCATAAGGAGCACACAATCTAGATCCCTGGCGTGTGCAATTTACAGTAGGGTTCATACTCCTATGAGAATCTAATGCTGCCACAGACCTGGCAGGAGGCGGAGCTTATGCAGTGATGCTAGCAATATGGACCAGCTGTAAGTACAGATGAAGCTTCACTTGCTCACCTGTGTGTGGCCCGGTTCCTAACAGGCCACGGAACGGTACCAGTTGGTGGCCTGGGGGTTAGGGACCCAGAGTTAGACCATTTCAATAAGCACATACATGCTGAGGAGTAAGAGCATGTCCAGTGGAAATCCAGAGAAGATGAGGGAGATTTTAAACTGATTCAAGGCTGGAATTTGAAATGAGTGAGGTGAATTTTACCTAAGAGAGGCACATGTGTGGCTGTAGGGAAAGTTAGGGTTAGGGAAGGCTCAAAGGAACTGCATAGGACACCAGGCTGGGAAAAGGATTAGAAAGGACGTGACAGGGAGAGAGAGGCAGACAAGTGGCATGACTCACCATTTTTAAAAATTGAGATTGAGGAAAATTGTTTTAGTATCTGTATTTGAGGCTGTCCAGAGAGTAGAGTTTGGAGAGTGAAACAGAGGTGGGACAGGGAGCGTATGCAAGTTGGGAGACAGGCACGGGCGGCATATTCAGAAACACACACCATAAGAACAGAGTCAAGACAGCAACTCCAGAAGCAGAAATGATGTGATTTTTCTCTCTTCATAAACTACGCGTATTGTTGGCTACTCCTTTGCAGAACACTGATCCTACAGAAGACATTTTGTGGATTTCTGCCTCCCTGATGTTAATGGTTTGTGAATGCTTCTGACATTCTATTTTTTTCTTGCAACCCCTCTTCCCTACCGCCCTACATGAAAAGGCAGCCTGTCAAAAAGTGAAAATGATTTTATATTTACAAGGCAAAGGAAACTTTAAATGACCTTAGAGGTTTACATGAGGTAGTCACAGCTCCGGGATGATCTGTAAGGTTGCTGTTGACAGATACCACTTGATGGACTGGAAATCAATTTGATCAGATGTTTTTATGGATTATAGTGGCCTTGGCTAATTACAAAAGATTGTCTTCCTAGATCCCACAGTTTTCAGAGCTGACTTTGAGCAGATGTACACAGGATTAAGCTGCAGGCTTGACAGTTTTCCCTAATTATCTGTCGCAAGGGCAACTCTTGGTTTGTCTTGACACTTGTGTCAAAAACAGGCTGAACTTTTATTTCTTAGGCCACATCCCTTTTTTTTCACAGTCGTCTGTGCTTAGGTGACAAGGCTGATCACATTTATCATCATTTACATGGATTTGGAAGAGAGGAAGAGAATGCAAATATGAAGAAATAGATATAACTTTTTAAAACAAATCTACATAAGGCAGATAATATGATCACTGAGATGAAGGAAAATAGACTGAACGCTGCATAAAGTCAATCATTCAGATTCAACTGGAAAATATGACTTCATGACTTTTTTTTTAAAGTGTGTTGCAAGACATCTTATTAAAACAAAAGAGAAAGCAAAAATGATTGTGTTGTGTCTTGATCAATAACATTCTTTACCAGGCCTTAAAAATTGCAAAAATTTAGATTTATATTGGGGGAATAAATTGGGTCATTTTTTTAGGAGATTCAGAAAATGTCCCTAGAAAGATTTTGACCAATGCATAGTTGAAATAAATGTTTTGATTTGCTCAAAACAAAGGTGACCGTTTCTGGTTTGTTTTTTTTTTTTTTCACATCAAAAGAGAAAGAATTGCTTTGGAATGTAAATTATTATTAAGGTGATGTTGCAGCCAAGCTAAACAAAGATTCAGATGTGACTTAATATGAGGAAATAGGGTCCCTGAAGCAAGAGTTCATTTGCATACAGGTAAGAGAAACAATCTGCACACAGACAGTTTTGTGTGGAAACGTAAGATAGAGAGGAGAAGAGATGGCAGAAGAGGACAGTGAAGAATCCTATCTTTATTTTGACTGCATGAATGAGAACTGAGGATTTGGAAAGCAAAATTTTAGACTTGAAATGAAGAATCTGGACTCACAAAAGTTAGTGTGACATAGATCTAAATGTTTTTTTCTAGAGCCCATGAATAACAAGATATATTATTGAGTGGGAAGACAAACTTTCTTTTTTTTTTCTCATACTGTATAGAACACAGCATATGTCTGGCAACATGAGAACTCTAGGGTGTCTA
Organism: Eulemur rufifrons; assembly: GCF_041146395.1. Lineage (NCBI taxonomy): Eukaryota > Metazoa > Chordata > Mammalia > Primates > Lemuridae > Eulemur > Eulemur rufifrons. The sequence continues at coordinate 26,353,242 of NC_090987.1, read as the reverse complement.
TGTGGATTCCTGAGAGCAACTGTTGAGTAGGTCGGAAGAAAAGGAAACAATGAAAATGCTTGACCAAGAAAAGTCGTTGATAATGGCGGACTCTTTTTACATATGTGGGCATTTCTAGGTAAATTTGGCTTGCATCCCAGAGAGAGAGAGTTTGTGTAGGGTTAAAAGCTTATGCTATCATTCATTCAGCAAACATTAATAGTGCATACCATGTGCGCTCTTGTTTTAGGTATTAGGCATTCATTAGTGAAGAGTAAACCAGACAAAAAAAAATAAGCCTGTGAAATTTTGAGATACTATGACTTTTTTTATACTAATAATCTTGATAAGTCTGGAGCGTATAAAATTGCATTAACAATGTTAAACATAAGTTACATTGTTATCTATTTTACTTTTAAAAAAGCTACTTTCTATGTTATTTCAAAAGAATAAATATCAGCTCTGAGGAATTTACTCATCATTAAAGATAGGAAATTCAGCCGGGCGTGGTGGCCTCACGCCTGTAATCCTAGCACTCTGGGAGGCCAAGGGGGGAGGATCGCTCGGGCTCAGGAGTTCGAGACCAAACTAAGCAAGAGAGAGACCCCATCTCTACTAAAAATAGAAAGAAATTAGCTAGACAACTAAAAATATACAGAAAAAATTAGCTGGGCATGGTGGCACATGCCTGTAGTCCCAGATACTCGGGAAGCTGAGGCAGAAGGATTGCCCGAGCCCAGGAGTCTGAGGTTGCTGTGAACTAGGCTGACACCACAGCCCTCTAGCCCGGTCAACGGAGGGAGACTCTGTCTCAAAAAAAAAAAAAAAAGATAGGAACCTTATCCACATGATCTTTCAAGTTCTAATCTAATTTTAAGGTTTTATAATATTTATTTAAATTATTATTTCTTGAATTAGAAATGGAGTTACAGCTGAGGCCAGTTATAATAGGAACAAAAATATTTAAAAGATTATGTGTTAAATGATAGCCTTACTTAGAAGGGATGGTAGTTTTGTTGAGTCTTTTTTGGAGTGTTCCTTCGGATGCTAGACCATAAAAACAGATGACGTGAAGAAGAAACTAGAACCAGTGGCCCATAAAATGGCCATAATCCCATCAAACACCAAGAACAATTATAGTGCAAACTCATATCACTAGGCCTATGAAGTTATAATTTGTATATATCTATTTTAGAAACTGCATCATTTAACCTCACTCACAAAGGTGTTAGGAAGATTAACTAACTAGATAATTTCACAAAGTGCTTAGACAATAAAAGTTAAAGAGATAAATGTCAAGGATTATTGCTTTAGACCCTCTGCCAATGCTAAAAGACCAAAGTTAATGTTTTGTTTCGTTTTCTACTGTCTAGATAGCTCAAGTTCATTAGTTCCAAAAATGGGGGCAGTGGGAGGTGAGAAATATCTCTCCGTGAGAAAGAGAACATAGATTCACATCACAAGGGGAGTCAAAGTCATTGGATTTATTAGAGCATGTCTCCACTCACAAAGTTTTGGGAGACAGTTTTCCATGAGTGTCTTATACTTCTTCGTGTCTTGCTAGCAAAGTCACTGACCTTCTTTGTTTTGAACTATCTTTTCCTGTGTGTTTATATACTGAATAGCCTTGGAAGATAGAGATTTTGTCTCTCTCCAGAGCCAAGGGCAAGTTTACTTGCATGCAGTCTTGGAAGATGACAAATAGGTGTCCATCTGAAAAAAAAAAGGGCAGACATATTTACTGCCCATTCTAAAAGATTTTAATTTTTTATGCTCAGGGTTCTTCTCCTGTAATGTAACACATCTGGCCCTCTTTGTATCATCTGGCTCTCTTTGTGTCATGCTGAGGGATTTGAGCCTTATGGAACTGGTGCAAAAAAAAATGCTGACAATCTGGCTACTGCTATTGCCCTAAGTAACAAAATCCTTTGTTTTTGATCCGAGAGTCTCATGTCTCTTGCTAGCAACCATGAAGCTGTGGCAGGCTAAATGTTAGCTTAATAGTAGGGTAAAATCTCAGACCCTTGAGAGTTCTTTACGCATATACACATATGCACACATACAAATGAGGAAGTTTATAACAGTTTACATGTAATAATCTACAGAAATGAAAAAATTTCCCCTTACTACTCAAGAATATATATTTATTAAAGCACTATGCAAATATTATTCTAGAATTCCAATCCCAACAAAAATCCCGTGCTCTGTGTATGTGTGTGAGCACATGTGTGTGAAAGAGAAAGATACTCTGGAAGGGAGAGAGACAGAGAGAGATTCCGAGACACACAAAGAATATTTTTTCTAGCATTTTTTTTACGTGTAGGTGTACCATCAGCCCATAAACAATTTCCCGTGTGTACATGAAGAAGGCCAAATTTGGTGGTTGACTAGAAATACAAACATGGCCCCTGCTGGTAAGGTCCACCAGACTTTGGGCATTTGATGGAGGGGAAAAAAGTGCGTGTGTGAGTGTGTGTGTGTGTGTGTGTGTGTATTCCATTTACAATAAGTAGCCTGTATTGGAAAGTCCCTGAAAGGATTTAAGATTTATTCTCAACATTGTCCTTAGACTCCTGCAGAGAAGTAATCATAAGTCAGGGAAAGTAATTTTAGAAGTTGAGCAAAACAACATGTAGCCATGAAGCATTATTCCACTTGATGTGGAGGATTAGCTCATCAAGGTCTGGCTCAGTCACGCTTTTCTCACGCCATTCCATTCATCTTCCTTCTCAATCCTGCACAGTTACCCACTGAATGATTGCCACCCTGACCCGTTCCTCTTTCACCCTAAGGCTGACAGACTGTGCTTCCCAAAGCTCATTCTCTGACTCCTGATTTATGACTCTGACAGCACTTCACTGAATGAGGGTTTGTGGCAATTTATGTCATTACACAAATTACACAAATTGCCATTAACTGATGTAATGTACTATAAAGAACTGGAAGCATGAAGAAAAAAATTATTTGAATTTTCCTTTTATATGTTTACAATACTTTATCACTTAATTTTTAACTCAGTTAATAGAAATATATACTCTTAGAAAAAAATAGCATTTTGTTTACCACATCCATCTTGTCTCTCCTTATTTTAAATCATTTGCTTACTTTTCTTGTTAAAGTACCTTTTCTTTATTAAGAATTTTTTAAACACTAATAAAAAATCTCTGAAATATCAAATATACCACTAAAAAGTTAGAGAAAAAAAGGATTAAAGGTTGAATGCCATTAAAAAAAAAGAAAATTTTATTCAAGGTAATTGAGTATTGAGTGAAAAAGGATCAAAGTATTAATATTAAGAAAATCAGTCTGTGTGAACGATGTGAGGAAAACTGAAGTTCAAAGTCAGATTCTCCTCATTTCCATTTCCCCTGCTTCTCTCATGAACTAGCCCTGACTGTTGACTTCCAGAGTAGACATGTGAATTTGGACTCTGGACCTGTTTCATGTTTACTGATGACAGCAATCATTCAGAAAGATGACTCAATGACAATGTCTCAGACTTGTCCTGGAAATCCTTATGTAAATGCAGCCATTTTTTTTTAAGTTGTTGCTAGGAAGCCTAAAGCTGAAGTGGAAGTGAAGTGAGATGTAACTAGCCAATCAAACATCCTCACTGAGTATCTACACATTATAAGCCTAGAAGTCTAGAGGGTTTAAGAGAAGGTTGGAAATAAAGGGAGACAAAAGGCTTTTGGAGAAAACATAGACTATGACAAGGAACAGAGACAGAAAGTATCTTAATGCATAATTATTCGGCCTATGATCTCTTTCTCACACAATTCAACTTGTCCCCTAACACTTCCTTCAACTTCACAACTTGCTTACCTAGTCACACTCCTTCCACTTACCTTCAAAGTTTAATTTCCTGTGTGTAGAATCCACAAGTTTTCACACTCTAGCCTCACCACGTCTATGAAATCTCCTCAATCTTCTCTTTGTCTGTTTTTTCCAAAACTAACCTTCTACCACAGACGGACTTGTTAACTAAGTCTGTAGATAAGATGGGCTATCAACTGACACTCAAAAGCATCTTCTTTATCTGCTTCCTAATGGTTTGTATTCATCACTCAAGACACCTATATCCTAAAAAATCAGACTACATTAATATTAATGTATAAATATCTTATGAGAGATCCTTCCCTAATGACAAGAGTAGTTATAAGAAGAAAATCAAGAACATTAGCACACTGAAGAGAGACAGGGAAGAAGGATGAAACGACAAAGAACAGAGAGTTTGGGGAGTAACGAAGACCAATATGTAGAGTAAAACAGAGCATATGAATCCTTATCTTGAAATTTCACTTCCCATTACAAATGTAAACGCAGCTATGGGACCTAGTAATACTGATATCACATAGAAATAAAATGTATACACCTAATTTGGACCGCCATGCCTGACTGTCTTACAGGACCTATGAATTGGTTCATGGTCTATAAAATATTGGTTTTGCTGAGATCTTAGAATTCTTACTTAGGGACAAATGGTATCCTCAACAACCAAAAACACTAACATGCAATGGAGGCATGTCAATATACAAAGGCTGAGAACATTGAACAGGTCATAGTGAAGCCTGAGCAGGCAAGACGATGCTTCCACAAAGATTTTATCAGTGTTTATTGGTGTTTTAAGTAACTAGAAGAACTCCCTAATTTGTCCAAAGAGGTTTCCTGGACTGAGCTGTCTTTTGTGCCCTTGACTTCTAAGGGAAAAAAAGAGTTATAAACAGGATGTTGGTATTCTTTCAACCGCTTTTAGGTAATAGAATTTGGATACAGCCATGACACTCAATCTTGCTCTTTTTGGCAGTAAATCACACCCTCCTCACCACTGCCCCCAACTTATTGAGTGTGGAAGTGAATTCTACAGCAGTAGGAGTTGATGGGTGTGCCCCTGCCTATAGGTACAGAAAAGAGGAATGCCGAAGTTCATTAGGAGAGAGATATCATATGATTCACGGAAGATTTTGGTTTTGATTCTGTTTTTTTTTCCTTTTTCTCAAGGTTAGGGTTTTCAACCTCAACACTGTTAATATTTGGGGCCTTATAATTCTTTTTTATGGGGGTCTTCTCTATGTATTGTAAGATGTTTATAAGCATCCCTGGCTTCTATCCACTAGCTGTCAGAAGTCTCCCCACAAGTTGTGGGAAAAAAATCGTCTCCAGACGCTGTCAAGTGCCCCCAACAGGCAAAGACCATGCTCTGTTGAGAACCACCACTCTAGGGTAACACAACTGATACTGAACAATTGCTAGCACACCCATGAGAGATTGAAAGATTGACTATGTGTCCTTGGTCAAGTCTTTTTCCATTTCTAGGCCACTCTTTCCTCTTCTGTAAAATGAAATGCTCCAAAATCTTTTCCAGCTCTAAGATTTGATACATTTAAGGGCTCTATTCCATGAAGACACTCTTCAAATTTCTGGATGCAATAAGTGGAAGCCTCAGTGGGGATTTTGTTATGAGCTTCCTACTATAGTAAAAATTGTAATGTGGAACTCTCTCTTTTCTAGTGTAACTTGCAGTTATTCTAGAAGAAAATAAATAGTAAGTGACCGTGGTACTTGTGACTATATAGTCAGATTGTAGGCCATGATGATAGTGACCAATTCAAAGTGGAAGCATAAAATTCATTCAGAACTTTAAGGATTATACAAAGAGGAAGACATAAACTCAGGGAAGGAGTCACCAGATATGTCTGTGAACAGCGTAAGGAGAGCTTTACTAAATTCTACCCAACTCCCCAGCATACTGCAGGCCATTCATAAAGTAAGTGAGCACATTAGCCTTTTAGTTTTTAAAATATATTTCAGTTGCTATTCGCATTACATTTTTAAGGATTGTCCATTCCCTAAAACATCAGTAGACTCTCTCTTTTAAATTAAAGAGAGAATAAGAAAGACTATTTATTGAATTCAGAGCATAGGATACTCCTCAGGTCCCTACCATATCTCCAAGGCCCAACTTAGTCACTGTGAAGGACACAAAATAAGAAGGAAAATAGAACATAAGCTCTGTCATTAAGAAGCTTAAAATCCAGTTAAAGTGACAGGATTAACCTAAGGGGTTCAGTGACAAGTGATTATAAGATACTATATATTTAAGGACTAAAGTGTATTTAAGCATCATGTGAAGGCTCCAGAAAGACGGTGGTGTTACACTACATGAGAGTCGGAGCCTCCTCACCCCAGAATTCTACGTTTGAAAGTAGTCCTAAAATATATGCTTAGATAATGTCTGAATATCTGAATATCATTTGGCATTATATTTGCTCATAAATAAAGGTAGAGTTATACATATATATGTGATTAGAAACATGCTGACTTAACTTTTAAAGACTAAAAAAAAAATTGCAGCTTCCTTAGATTTCATTGTCAACAATGAATTCATTTTAATTTTTCTAGCCCTTTTGGAATTGGTTATTATTTTCTGCCAATTTCACTTCACATGCTACACATGTGTATTATGCACCATTTTGAGTGAGAAGCCTCTTATTTTACCTGCATGTTTTATTGATCTACCTATTGAAATCTCCGTTTCATCGGGGTGCAGGAATCTGATCTAGAAGCCAAGAGGAGAAAGAACTCGCTGATATAGGAATCATTGGGGGAAAATGACTTACATGAAATGTTTCTTCTCAAGTTCCTTTCTGTTTCAAAGAAATACAAATGATATCTTGTTTCTGTCTTAGGAGCACTTAGGATTAGTTTTTACTATCCCTAAAAATGTAGATGTTAGCTTCTAGTTCATCTTGATAACTAGGACACCTATTCCATAGATCTTTTAATGTTTCTACTTTTTATCTCTTGTCCAGAAAGGTTATGATTAACAGAATCCACACAATGCCAAACTTTGATGTCAAACACTGTGCCCCTCCTGGTCTAAAGCAATCATCAATTTGGACGTTTCTTTTGAAACTACTGATAGTTTCTTTGAGCCTTTGTATATATGGACATTCCCAGCCAAAGGGGGTGACAGCAGATAATATACCTTATTAGGTAGCTTTAAAGATGAGTTATCTTCTCTCATGCAACACCAAAAACATATTACCTTGTATTGTTCAAATGGTTTTAATGTTCATGTCACAATCAAATGGACTAAGTCTGAACGGCATTTTGCTTGGGCCAAAGGGATATATTTGTACACTAATGCAATTATGACTGAATTAAACAGACTTGTAACATGTACTCTTCACTGAATATAATTTGGTGACATTACTTCTACAGCTTCTATGCTTCTGTGCTTGCTTTGTTTAATTGTTCTGATACTGACACCTTAGACAAATCACATCATTTTCTGAGTCTTGACCTCATTTTAAAATAGGAGGGCTAAACTAAACAATCACTATGAGACCCTCCTACGCTAAGAATTTGTAAGTATAATTTTAACCCCTATTTTCATCAATCTTGCATAGAAATCTTATCATTCTAGATGAAGTGTCTGAAATGCTAATTAGGTATTTGGAACATTTATTATTTGTAACAATTGTAATTATTACTTCTATGAGCATCTTACCATTTCAGTTAAATTTTAAGTATTTTGATTTGTTTGTGTTTTTATTTTTCACATAAAATAAGTATTTTCCTTGGCCTTTTAAGGTAACTTTGATAGGTTTAATATCATGCACCTTTTATATTTTGCTATTGTCATGAGTTATGAATATGTTGAGGGTATTTGACTTAATAGAAGACCTGATTCTATAATACGATGTCTCTAGGGTATAGGGAATGGGTAAAAGTAATCAACATTTTTTTAGCCTTTACTATGGCAGATATACCTGTGAAGTAGATAATGTATTAACTTCTTATCGGGAGAAGGAAGCTGAAAGGAGCAGAAGAGAGTACAGGACCCAGAATTTACCACCCCTCCCTTTATGTCTGACTCCAACAGACATATTTACTTTCTACTAAAGACATTATTGAATTATTTAAAAAATAATAACATTTCTTGACTTCAGAATTTTACCTAGATTGGTTTATTTTGCCAGTTTGAGTTTAGTGCCATTGCTAACTATAAGACTAATATGCCACTGTCTTTCCTCTTTTCAGCGCACACACACACACACACACACACAGAGCATATTCACACACAGTAAAAACACTGGAGTAGAATTTACACCACAGAAAAAAAAAGCAAAAGAAAATAAGAAACTAGGATCATTCCATTTGCCTGCCTCTTTATCTCTCTCCATTTTATTTTATTTTATTTTATTTTTCTGATTCGGGAACCACTGAAATCATTGCTCATGTAAAAACTAGACTAAACACTGTTTATAAATCATAATGGACTAGCCCTTTAAATTCCACAGTGTAGAAGACACTTTGGAACTCTGAAGCTGAGGTGGGATGGGGAGGAAGTAAAATTAATTTAGGCATCCTTCAAATTGAAGAATGAACTAAGACCAAGACTTTGGTGTAACCACTGAAAATGGAATTGTGAATTTGGAGTTTGCAACTTGTGATTACTCAGATAGATGAAATTATCTATCTGATATCGACAGATGAAATTGTAAGGGGAACCCTATGTCATGGGATGGGGGAAATAAGAGTTTTAAGAAGAATTTTCCTATATTTCTCTCTGCTGGCTTGGTCCTTCCACTGATGAAATCCCCTAGGTCTTGATACCATAAACTGTTTTACTATGGCCCTCAAATTATTACCATGTTTTACTGATGCACCCCATTTCTTCTCCAATTCCACCAGCAATGACATCTGGCCAGGGATTTTCATATGCCACTGTGAAAATAACACTTTAATTCAATTTATAGATTCCCTAGCCTATAGTTTACCTAGAGAAGTCACAGAGTTTTATGATATTTTAATCAAATTTCACTTTGCAAATAAACGTAGGAATAGGCATGAATACAGTAGAATTGTGAAGTTCCAAAAGGTTAGGGAAAAGTTGTGCTTTACTCTTAGTTTGCACATGAAATCTAGCTCATCAGTAATGAAATTATGATTCCAACTTTATTCTTGTCCCTTTATCTATTTGTGATGATGTTGAAATTTAAGCACTGACCATGTATTTAAGAGATTTCTCCTAAAAAATCCATTGGTCGTAGTATATGGATCTAGTCTCATTTCATTGCACTAATAAGCCATGTAATCTTGAGTAATCTATCTTCTGGATTTCAGTTACTTGAGCCATAAAATAAGTGCATTGAAATGTATGTCTCTCTCCTTTCACCTCTAAAATGCTAAGCATCTCCATTCATTCATTCATTCATCTTTATAATTACTAAGGTTCTTTTGTTTACTGGTTTTGATTTGTTTGTGTTTTTATTTTTCACATAAAATAAGTATTTTCCTTGGCCTTTTAAGGTAACTTTGAAGGAGATGCTCACAATTAAAAATGCCCATCCTTGTTAGGTCTAACTGACTGGTTACTCTATCTGTATGCCTGAGGAGCTGAATATGATTGGAGAAGGTTACATGACTCTCCTGACTGATATCACTTTAAATCTATCAATATGTAAAGAACATCTTACTACACCATCCTAGTAAATTCTTTCTCACTGTAAAAAACTACTATTTTATATTCTACTTTCTTCTCAAATATCCAAAGCCGACTCTTTAATCTATCACTCACAGCTCGTGACATCATCTCATTTTTCATTAAGAAAATAGACAAAGAGAAAAATAGCCTCATCTATCCATCAAGTGGCCAATCATCTTACATACATCTCCGCCCAGATTACTTTCCTTTCTCCTTTGTTATAATGAAGCAAATGTTCCTGCCTCTATCTAAAGCCAACCCCTCCAGATGGGCTGTGAATCTTTATCACCTTTCTAGTACTCAAGGCAAAACGTTGACTCACAATTCTTCCCCCACTCTTACTTCTCAAATTATCACTTCTTCCCTTAATATGGGATCTTTTTATTAATTGTAAAGATATGTCTTAATATCATCTTTATTGTAAAATCCTCCTTTAATGTCATTCTTTTCTCCTTTACCCCACATCTCTGCTTCCCTTAAAAAGGAAACTATTAATAATAAAATATTTTGGGTACTCTTGGTTTCTATTTTGTCACCTCCCATTTTCTCTCAACTCACTATCATCTGACTTAAATCTCCAACACTCTATAAATAGCTCTTCTCAAGGTCATAAATGACCCTTCTTGGGACATATCCAAGTGGTAATGTTCTGCCCACATCAAAATGACCTTATATTTACATTTGACATGGCTGACCCTTTCTTCCTTTTTCAAACACATTTTTCCATATTTTTTAGACACTAACTCTATTTTTTTCCTTCTCCTATGGCAGATGTTATTTATTCTGTTCCAATTTCTTCCTCCTCTTTTGCTCAACATCTAAATCTTAGAAAGTCCCAGGCTTAGGGTTTAGTCTTCTTATCTATCCAAAGTCTACCCTTAGGTGAGGTGATCTAACCCCATAAATTTAAATATTTTTCTAAAATGTTGAGTCTCCAAGAATACATTTCTAACTGAATTGTTTCTTTGAGCTTTAAACTTAAATGTACAATAAATGTGTCATATACCCTTTTGGATATTTACAAACATCTCAAAGTCAATACGTCTAATTAGGAATTCTTGAATTTTATTCCCCAAACTACTTTTTTGTTCCGTCATTTCTGCTTAACTCAGTACGTGGCACTGCCATCCAGTCTGCTGCTAGGAGTCATCATTGGAACCTCTCTCTCAACGCTCCTCCATCCATCAATGTCTGATCAATCCTACTGCTAGAATCCATCCAGAATCTGTTCACTTTATATCGTCTACATTTTAGCTCCAATCCAAACGACCACCGCTGCCCTCTGGACTGCTCAAATTGCCTCCCATCCAATGCCTTTTGCTCCTTTCCATAGTCCATTCCCCACTGATTATAGATGAAAGCCAGAATAATCTTTTGAAAGCATGCAAATGAATATATCAGCTCCCCTGCTACCCACCCACTCCCACCAGTACACACACGCACATTTAAAAGCCTCCAATGACTTACTATTTCAATTAGAATAAAATTAAAAAAATTATTCTATAGACTACACAACAATAAAGTCCTGCATGACCTGAAAATGCCCTTCTATCTGCCTTGTTTTCTATTCTCAGGTAGGTTTTCCTTTGTTCCTAAAGCAAATATTTCAGGATCTTTTCATTTACTGCCCCTCCCATTCCCCACCTAAAATTGTTCTTCCCCTGGCTCTTTGCATGTTTGCCTTATTCTCCCAACTCTAATTTTAGTTACTCTTGCATTAAGATTACCCTTGATAAAGACCCTTTTGACTAGCTGATCTCTGGTAGCTAATCTCCTCCTAGTTGCTCTATACCCTCCTTATTTCTTATCATTATTTGAATTTATCTCTTATATTTTTATGTTACCATCATCTGTCTTCTTAAATAGAATGCAAGAAGCTCCTTAAGAGCATGGAATTTGTCTTTTCCACTATTCTAGGTTAACAGCAGAGTTTAATGCATACATACTGGATGAATGAATGGACGGCTTGCTGTGAAAACATATAAAATTAAGAAATCACAAAATATTCACAAAGAAGGTAGCATCTAAGCTGGGAAAGGAGAAAGGGTGACAGAATGTTACTTTTAAATAGTGGTGACTAGGGCAGGGAGACATGAAAGTCTAGCATTCTCTGTGGAAAAACAAGCTTTCCAATGTGGTATGAAGAGGGAGTGCATAAGATAGAGTAAAGGAAATTGGCCTGGAAAATGTGGACCTAGATTGTAAACCTCATTGTGTGACATACTATGGTCTTTTCACTTTTTCTGCATATATTGAGAAGTAACCACAACATTTACATGGAATTGTGACATAACAAAATTTAAGCATAACAAAGATAACTGGGATAGTAGTCAGAAGAAATGCTACAGTTTGAAGATCCCAGAGACCAGTTAAAAGGCTTTGGCTGTAGCCTGGATGTAAGTGGAAGATGTCCAAGGAGAGGACGGGAGAAAGAGGATGGAGGATCTGCCTCTACCTCAGGGACTTCACTGGAGTTGCAAAATGTTCCCATTTCACCTTGTTACTATCCCCAGATAATAATGATTTTTTGATTTATGATCCTGATTTATATGTCTGTATGTGTATAAATATAAAATACCTAAGGATACGTATCACCTGTGTGCATCCATGTATTAATTGATAAGACTGTTATTAATCTATGTATATATATTTATTCATGTATATGTAGTATATTTATAGGAAATAAAAAATACATGCAAGTAAACCAAATGAAAGTAATATTAAAGAAAATTTTTGCTTCCATCAAAAAATTTTAAAAACATAAATTTTGAGTGAGATGAAAATTTACTTTTTTCAAATAGGTGGGGAAGAAAACAGTTTAAATCTGAACTAGTCTGGTGGGAGAGTTAAGGTATGAGACTTGGAAGGTGTGGGGAACAGAAGAATCTGGAACTACTGATTGTTGTTCAATGACAAGTACTAAAAGCTTGCCTTGGATTAAAGTAGTCACTCGTTATCTGAGGTTTCACTCTCCATAGTTTCAGTGACCCCTGGTCAACTGTGGTCCAAAAATATTAAATGAACAATTCCAGAAATAAACAATTCATATGCTTTAAATTGCATGTCATTCTGAGTAGCATGATAAAATCTCATGTTGTCCTGCCCCGTCCTACCTGGGATGTGAATCATCCCTTTGTCCAGCACAATCACTCTGCCTATACTACAGGCCTGCTAGTCACTTAGTAGTCACCTCAGTTATCAGATTGACTGTTGTGATATCACAGTGCTTGTGTTCAATTAACACTTATTTTATTTAATAATGACCCTAAAGCATAATAGTAGTGATATTGGCAATTCAAATATGCCAAATACAAGCTATAAAATGCTTCCTTTAAATAAAAAGGTAAAAGTGTTGATTTAATATAGAAAGAAAAAAAATTGTGTACTGAGGTTGCTAAAATCTATGGTAAGAACAAATCTTCTCTTCGAGAAATTATGAAGAATGAAAAATTTGTGCTAGTTTTGCTATTGCACCCCAAACTACAAAAGTTTCAGCTACGGTGTGTGATAAGTGATTAGTAAAGATGAAAAAGGCATTAAATTTGTGGGTAGAAGACATGAACAAACATGTGTTTCAATTTAAGGCAATTAACAGGAAGATCCAGTTACCCATCCCAAGTGAGGATTCCCAGTGCCCAGAGGATGGCAAAGATCTTAACAATGCCAACCTCCAGAAGGCAGAGCCCACAGACCTCAGGTTGAAAGTAGCCAAGGAAGACTTAATCCACAAGACACTGGTTGAAACAATGCTTTCCTCACAGAAAGGAGAAGAGATAAGCAAGATCAGAATCTGTAGTTGCACCAGTTTTCCGTGGCCAGTAGGTCCCTCCTGATAGCCAACACAGAGTGAGGGATGTCTTGCTTGCTTCTTGTGCTGTGGGCAAAAGACTCCATCTCTTCTAGAGGGAACAGAGATACTGGTGGGACTGGCCAGGAGCCATATGATAGACATGCTTAAGCAATACATGCAAATTCATTGCCTTCTCAGGGCAAGGGAACATTTCCTCCTAAGAAGGAAGAAGAATCGGGCACCAAGTGACAGCTCAGCACCCAGCTTCCGTATAGGGGAATGTTCCCCACCCACGGCTCTGATTAAACAATCCCCAATGGGGCCAGCAGGTCTCAATGAATAATTGAGCATGAAAAATCTCTCATTTCCAGCTTCTGTGGGTGTTAAAATTCCTTTAATATATGAGCATAATTGTGTGTATTTGCTCACATAACTAAATACTCACTTACGACTTACAAAAACTGCAGTCCATAGGCTGCTAAGGAGAAGATGCAGGAGTAACCAATGAGAATGCCTAAGTGCATTTCAGGTAGAATTATATGGTATAATAACATACTAGAGATTAATAAAATGTATTGCAAATAGTAATAAATCCTCCTCCTAAGTATGCTGTGAAGTGATGGATGCCCATTCTACAGGCACAGGGAAGAGTGAGATTGGAAATTACCTGAAGATTGGGGCATACAGTGAGCAACACTTGCTGTACACATTCACGTTTTCTGGTCATTTTAAATTGTTGTGCCATCTCAAGATGGAAATAAACAGCTTTAAAGGTTTTTTTAAAGTAAGAACACATACAATGTCTGCTTTTCAGGAGTGGGCAAATAATAATCCCCCCCTCAGAAAAGGCTTTAGCAAAAGAGCAGCTTAGCATATAGACAGTCTCCCAGTGACCTGCCACTTAGCTGAGAACAGGTTTGGAAAAAAACATCGATGCCAATGAAATCTGCTTCAGATTTAAAACATCCCACTCTATTAATTCTTTTCTTTGGCAAACACAGAAATGAAAGGCAGAGGGAGGAAAAGCTGAGAAGACAGAGAGGTATGAGAAACAAACGGCAGTGTCTGTCTTTTTCCAGGGCTTTGCCACAGCCTCCCTCATTTCCTGGGCATTGTTATCCAAGAAGCCAGGTAGAGTGGTGTGCAGGCAAATACAAGATTATCTCAGACAATGAGCAGTAGTAGTGCATCGGAGTTAATCTATGTGCAATGGATCAATAGCATGATCCGTAAGATACAGAAGTGGCCAAATCAAATGGGCTTTCTGTTTGCTTTGTTATTTAGGCTTTGAAGCTCTATTTTAAAAAAATTCACTTTGTCTTGCTTCTTAAAGGTGTTCCTGCAAGTAAAAGACCATGAATTCTAGTCTGGGGTAAATACCCGTGGGCCTAATAAAGGCAAGTCAGTGCTAATTTGTAGCCTGGCTTTTTTAGACACAAAGGCACAGTTTGAGATACACTGAGTTGTACAGCACTCGTTAAGTATCAAATAGGAAGTGAATTTTTTTTGTATTCTTTGGAGATGTGTTTGGACTTTGAAAAAAATTCTATTTTAACTTCAAGACTAATCCACCTCTCTTTTGGGTTCTACCCTGAAAAGAGGAACCATATTTATATCATGCACTCACCCCCCAACTGGCTGATTGAATTCATCTAGACTAAGCAAATTTAATTTAGACTTTATCCCATTCAGCACTGACAGAATCCAACTGCAAAAAGCAGTGTGACTCACTTTATGTGTTTCTCTACATCTCTGACCTTAGAATTCACATCCTTCTCTAGTTTCTTTGAGGCTCCATCAAGGTTAATCAAACAACTTTGATCTATAATCGTTTGTTTGCATTCCTAGGATTCAAAGCACTAAGCAGTTAGAATCCTGGCTTAGAAGAAACCATGAAATTTTGCATTTCTTTACACAGACTCCTCTAAACCTTCTTTGAGAGATAATAACTAGTTCACATCAGGAGGTAAAGGGAAACAGAGTAGCTATTACATGTATAAAACGAGTTGATGTCTTTGAAATAAAAATGGAAGATCTCCAGGAAGACCTTCTTAGCCTGAAATTCCACCAGAAAGGAGTCTTTTATTTAGAAGTCCCTGGGCTGTGTGAGGCAACAGGCTCCGTTCTGACCTCTGATCTACTATATACACTGTGTAACCATCAGCATAATGTTTGAATGTCTTCAAGGAAGAGATTTAGCCATCACTTTAAGTAATCCATTTAAACCTTAAAGAAGCTTTAGTTATTGTAACAGCAGAATATGCTAAACATACTATTTATTAACTTTTTTTTTCTGTCCACCATTAACTATAGCAGTGATTCTTACAGTGTGATCTAAGTAGCATCAGCATCGGTTGAGAACCTATGAGAAATGTGAGTTCTCGGGCCCCAATTCAGACCTACTGAATCAAGAACGCTGGGAGCCCAGCAATGTGTATTTTAACAAAATGTCCACGTGATTATGAGATAGACTCAAGTGTATGATCCACTGGGCTGCAACATAGAGACATGGATGACCATGGGAGTGGACCTAGGTTTGGTGTCTTCTTAAAATATTAAGATAGAGAAGTGGCCAATTCAAATGAGTTTTCTGTTTGCTTTGTTATTCAGGCTTTGAAGTTATATTTTTAAAATTATACTTTATCTTGCTTTTTAAAGGTCTTCATGCAAGTGAAGACTGTGCATTCTAGTCTGAGCTAAACACCACTAGGCCTAGAGGAGGCTTTGTTAGGCTATTTGTTATGCTATCTGAACATACATTCTCAATGGAAGCAATATCATTCCCCAGGGGAAAAAACTGTTTTTTAGAGGGAGAGAAGGAAAAAAATCTTAGATATTATAATATTAATAGTTAGCGGTCCTCAAAGGGCTAGAATACAAAAATAGACATATAGTACATCTGGGGTATTAAAATTTCACGAGGGAGGTAAATACAAAAAAAAAAAAATGTCTAAAGAGTCTCCTTAGGGGATTGATTTTGGGGGAAAAAAAGACAAATAAATTGAGAGTCCCTCATCTAAGGAAACTCTCTATCCTCTAATTTAAGAAACATTTTATGCTTAGCCTCTTCTCTACCAGATTCCACAGATAAGACACTAGATAATGAATTTTGGCCAATTAGAGTCCATTTCAACTTAACGATAGGTGATTAATTCCAAAGTAAAGACATCCCTACATTACATATATAAAAAGTAAAATTAATAAATGAGATAATATCATATATGGTTAAATCCCTTTAGATTTTATAGATTTTATGTTCTCTGCAACAACCATTATTATGTTTTCAATTATTATCTTCATTTTCTAGATTAGAAAATCAAAGGTGTGAAAGATTGAATTAATTAATCCATTAATTCCTTCTAAAATAATTAATTGAATGCCCACTATATGATAAATATCACTGCAGGCATTGATGATTAGCAGTGAGCAAAATGGACAAAAATCCCTAGCCTCCTAGAGCTCATATTCTAATAGGGAGATGCACCAAAAACAACATAAATAATTAAAATGTATAGATTTGTAAATGGTGACTTTTTAAGAAAAAAATTAAAAGAAAGCTCAGTGTTGAGGTCAGGCATGGAGGGTGGGCAAGGAAGCATCACTGGGAAGAATATCAAAGTTGTCTAGAATAGCAGTAGTGAGGGGGGACCCCATGAGAGGCAATTGTTTTAGACTCAGGACAGCAAAGATCAGCTAGTAACAAAAATTCTGGAGAAAAAAATTCCATGTGGCATGTTTGAGAAACAAAGGATAGAAAAAGTCCGATAGTGCAGATTTTATGGAAAAAAAGAAGTGATAAGATTAGAGAGAGATATTGGGATGGAACTATAGAAGTCTTCAAAACCCAAATAACTGTTGATCTTTCTAAAATTGGTTAAGTATTGAAGGTATTTAAAGTACCATTCAAATGGTGTATTGACCAAATAAATAAGAAGTAAGGAAAATGTATTAATTAGAGAGAAGAGTAGGTTGAAAGAACAATCAAATGCCCACCACAGTGTATTAGACTATAAGCTCCCTAGAGGGTAAGACCTGTGTCTGTAAAGCAGTTAATTTATCATAACAGCTAGAATTATAATTAAAGGTTTTAGATGCCCAATAACTATTTGTCACAAAATTGATATAGACACAGTGGTAGAAGGGCTGGAACCAGTATTGTGGCAATGTGGCAAATACTGCTCCAAGAGACCTTACAAATCAAGTACTGAAAAGATTCAGTGACTACATATAGGAAACAACAATCATGAAGTTCCAATGGCTTGAGTCTGATAAACAATTATGAAGAGTCTTATGATTACATTAACCAAAATTGTAACTCTGGAAGAAAAATTGAAGCAAAAACTAAATTTCAGGATATTTTAATTGTTAGATGGTTTTAAAATATCTGAGGTGGAAAAACCATAGATGTGGTTGGAAATGTGGTTCTAGAAGATGGGAGGATTTGGGAATTATTTGTCATCACACATGCGGTGGTCGAAATTAAGAGGTTGGATGGCATAGGGCCAGTTGAAAATTATCCCTGTCACTTTCAAAAGTCATTTCTTCTTTCTGACCTCAGTGGCATTTGCAAAATAATACTATCTTAAAATTTAGAAGATTTTACAATATCTCATAAGAGTAGAAGACTCAGAACCTGAACATTTACAGAAGTCAGAAAGGGGAAGAGAAGATGAAGAAAGAAAGAACAGAAATGTAAGCATCTCAGAATACTTCCCTGGCATTAGAACCAAGAAGAGAGATTACAGAAGTGGAAGATAATTGGAGGTAGAAATGCCACAGACAAAGGAGAACAAGAAGCAAAATAAGGCCACAGGCATTTGGTGATTAGGCAGTTATCAGCGGTCTTTGCAATAGCAGCATCATTAGAGTGATGGGGGCAAAAAGCCCCAGACTTCAGGGTGCAGTGGAGCATACAGCAGGATGGGAGGGCCTCATTAATCATTCTGCTTGCCTTGGCATACATACTTCCTTTGAGCCCTCAAAAACTGTGACATATGTGTATGTATATATGTGTGTATGCATATATATATATATATATAAAACATACACATATATGCACATATATAAGATGGAAAAGTAAAGACTAAGAAAGATACAAGAGCTCACTTAAAATTCAGGACATCTATCCACTTGCCTTAGGAGTCATTGGAGACTAAGACTGGGGCTCTTAAATTTCAAATAGTATGCTTTTCCTCATTTTGTGTCACCACCTTTCTATGATTTTTACATATTGAATACTGAATACCCCCACAGTGATGAACAAAGTGTTTGCATTTGACTGACACAAGATGGGAAGTGCTTTGAAAGTCATTATTCTAAATACAAAAAGATTTTGAATAATCTTTCAATATGTCAATGTATCACATAAGCAATCGTTAAAAATTTTTTGTAGGGGAAGAAGTTAATTTAAAGCACTTGTGATGTTTAATGCCACTCAGGACAGTTATGAAACACTGTAACCCTCCGATACACTTATCAACCTCTATTGACCTTTTCTGAGGTCAGAATGAGCCCCAGGCAAAATTACGATGCCCTGAAGGTTCACTTTTGATAGCCCCAGCTCCGAGTTTCCAGTATTTCCCTCCCTGCCTTCGGTCCTCTTTCCTTTTATTACCCTTAGGTGGCAACTGTGTTCCCAGCTCCGTCTTAAGTAATTCCAGGGGATTTTTAGCTGATAAGGGCTTAAACTATTAGCTCATAGAGGGTATTTGCATTTGAAAAAGGAACTCAGGAAGACTAAACGCTGAGATCCAAGGTTGAAATGTATGAAGATTTAATCGTAAGTATCGGTGACATTGGTGCTGAAGGGACCTGGGAACCGTGCAAACATTTGATACCCCTCAAATCAGACCTTATAAAGGCGGCAAGTCTTTCTGGACAGTCTGTTGCAGACAAGAAATCATCAGTATTTGGGGAACAATATTTTATTCTCACCTGACCTTGAAAATGATTGAGGCCACCTTTCAATAACTAATTCTAAACAGCTCAGCTAAATTTACATAAACACTAATTTCCACCTCCGGAGATATCTATTATTTTTTTTTTCCTTTTCATAAAAGAAAAACCATAATATTCCTTATTTAGCCAAAGGTTTATACTTATTTCAGTACAATAGGCATTGGAACGTATTCAACAGAGTCAGCAGTATCTCTTGTTTTACCTTTCAAGGAGTTTCTGGCTTCTCAGATATCAAGAGAATTAATTTCCATCATGAATTTCCTGCTTCATCAGTAAGAGCCAATCATGTATAAGGGTGATGCGGCACCCACAGAAAATTTTATTTCTTTAATGTAAAACCCGTATATTGTTTCCACATCTTTGAGAAAAAAACAAAATTCTCTTCCTGGACTTATTTTAGAGGCAGTGTTGCATAGTAGGGTATTTGTTTGAAGACAACTGTTATGAATTTGCTGTCACGTTATGCATATCACTAAGCTTGCCTAGGCATCACTTTCCTCATTTATAAAGTTTTTCTCACTATAAAAAAAATGGAAAATTGGGCTAAGTATTCTCCAAAATTTTCTACTCCCTGGATATGTCAGTTCTCTGAACTCCTACAGCTCTAACAATTATCCCTCTGGAAAAGAAGAAGGAGAAGGAGGAGGAGGAGGAGGAGGAGGAGGAGGCAGCTGCCTTTAACCCTGGTGGTCTTGTATAATTCTTTCATTTGCTTGTTAATCTTGTTGTTCAAGTAGCGGCTGTGCCCCGGAAGCAATTTGTTTAATCTAACACCATTCTAAGACTAGATCAGGAAGAATGATATCATTTCTGAATCTCCCAGGCAAGGCTACAGCTGAGCTGTGAAGTATCAAGTATCAAGCTGTTCCTAATTTAGTCCTCTTTTTGAAATGGCCTCCTTCTGAAACACACCTGTTTATGTAGGAAAACAGAACAGAACCTGTGTGGATATATTGTGACTCAGTAAATTTGGTATGTCATGTCTCCCTTTTCCAGTGCCCTTTATCCTGAGATTACCACCCCTCTCCCCAGTGCCTAGTGCCCCAATTTCCACCTTCCATGCCTCACCAACCCCAACTTCCACTCCAGGTGCCCACTGACAGGTGGTGCTTCTTCTAGGTCTGCAATGACGGGAATGATTCCCTTAAGGGAGATGCCACTATGTTCTATTCACCCAAAGACCCTGATTAATTACACTAGCTAAGTGGGAAAATATTCCCAAATAATATAAATGGTGAATGCTGAAATAAGTCCTATTTTATTAACTCTACCTCAAATGCCAAAGTGTCACCTGTGTATCACTTTAGCTCAAACGATTCAGTAGTTGAAAGGCTTACAATGTAATCATTGCATTTTTTCCCTTTTTTTGAGCCAAGTGCTTATTTGTATGGGTATATTTTAGTAGCATATGTAGCATACAGCCCTCAAGTTCTTTTCTAGGTTTACCTCTTAAAATTCTCCACTGTCTGTACCCTTCAGTCAAACTAAACTAGTGAAGGCTCCCAAGAACTGCTATTATCTCCACTTAAAAAATCAGTTCTCCTTTCTGCTTAGGTTTAAAATGCAATTTCATTTCAACTTTTCTGAATCTTCCCTTTTATAGAATTTTATTTTTATCTGGCTCATAGGATTGTGAGAACGCAGGTGAAATAGTGCACAGAAAGCACTTAAGACAGTGACTCAATACATGGTAATTATTATTACATTACTTGTTAGATCTCTTTTTATCCCTTCAGCACTGAGAGAAAAGTCTTACATAACTCTTAGTCAAATTAATAAGAAATTGAATTAACTTAGATTAACATTTGTCAATTGATTAGCTTTAAAATATAGAAAACTAACACCAGAGATGGGGAATGGAGAAGGAAACAATATTCCAAATAAACACAGGCAAAAACCAAGCAAATTCAACAGATCTCTGGTAGATTCAACGTAGAAAGCACCCAAAGAGGTGGCCATTTTTCCTATTTCTAGATCCATTTTCATTTTCAAAGGAATCTTTTTAATAAATAAAACAGTGTCGTAGAAATGGCTGCCTAATTTTTACAATAGTCTTGTGCCTTTACATTTTTGCAAAACTCAATCAACTTTTCAGCTTTTCTCTTAAAATCCTTTCCTTTTCTCATTAGTCTGTTAGTAATCGTGGCTTTCCTGGCATCTCCATTTTGTCAGGTTATTATGCATTCCTCAGCATTGTGAAAAATGAAAAGTGGAAAAATCACATATTTTTCAGCTGACTTAACACTGCGTAAAGTGCTGAAATTATTAATTGAACATCTTGATTATAAATTAGGTGGAAATAGTGTTGAAGAAGCAGCCCCTAGTCATATAGGATTATTATTAGGGCAACACACTGAATGATTTGAATTTCATTCTGGTGGTAGTAAATATAGTTAATACCGGTGAATATGAGCTCATAGATTTTGGCTAAATATCAACCAAATCAAGCAAGCTATTGCCTTTGCAATTTTGAGGTTTACATCCCAAAACCACGTGACTGCTGCATCTTTGCCCCTTTAACTGCTGGAGAACTACATCAAGGGTTTATCCAAGCTAATAGCTATCTTCCTCCTGGACACATTTAATCCAAAATCACAACATTTTAAAAACCTCAGTAAAATTCACTCCACTAATTTCAAAGAGGTGATAATCCAAAATGAAGCTTGGTGGATGTTCACCTTTAAATAGGACCATGAAAAATGTGTTCATCTTGGGCAAATTAAAGCATCGTCCACATTTTAGCAAGTGATTAACTTGCTAAAGATAATAAACCAACTTCAACTTCAGAGTAAAATTTACTAGCATATCAACATTTAATGCTTAATTACAAGCTACTTTTATCTATTCTTTGAAGCAGGCCTGAAAAGATCTCTATCTAGCAATATTTTGCATATTATATGGGAGAGGTTTGGTTGAAGTAACAAATCTCGAAATTTCAATGGCTTAGCCTTAAAAAAAAATAACCTTTTAGTTTTTTTCTCATATAACATTTCTGTGTGGGTGCCCAGATTGCTAAGGGAGCCCACTTCCACGTAGTCATGTAGGGACCATGTGACAGTTAGTTGTATGCATCAGCTTGGCTAAGCTAGAGTACCCAGTTATTAAATCTAACATTAATCTAGGTGCTGCCATGAAGGTACTTTGTGGATGTGATTAACATCTACAATTAGTTGACTAAGTAAAGGAGGTTTTCCTCCATCATGTGGGTGAACATCATCCAATCAGTGGAAAGGCCATAAGAACAAAACTGAGATGTCTCAGAGGGAGCAGAAATTCTGCCTCAAGGCTATAGCATCTGCTCCTGCCTAAGTTTCCAACCTGCTGGACTACCTATAGATTTTGGACATCTCAGCCTCCATAATTGCATGAACCAATTCCTTGAAATAAATCTCTTCATAAAGTTTTAATCATTTTTATTTTTATGAATGTATAAAAATATGTTTTGTGTTTGTGCGTGCTCGTGTGTGTATTGTCAAACCCTACTGGTATGTTTCTCTGCAGAACACTGCCTGACACAAAAAGCTCCTTTCCAACTCCTTCCATCTGGTAGCTATGCCATTGTCATCTTCCTCTTTCAGCTGGCAAGGAAGAAAGAGCACAGGAAGAGTATACAAAGAAGAACACACCAGGAAGGTTTTGTAGATCTGGAAGTGGCACATAGCATTATCTGTGAGGGATCTGGCTGTGCCTAACTGCTACAGAAGCTGAGAAGTGTCACCTACATGCATCCCAAAATAGAGAGCAGATTTTGGTGAACAGCTAGTGGTCTCTATGAAGTTTTCAGTTATAACATTTATAGCACAATTTGTAAAACTGCATTTATCTTATTTTAATTTTATATTTCCCTAATTTACCATTTGATATGGAATTTGAGGTGACTCTTAACTTGGATTGAGAGAAATGGAGGGGAAGGTCATTGTAGGCTGCAGGAATAAAGTTGGAAGAAAGACAGGGTAGGAGGAAGGGCAAAGAGGGACCTGCAAGTTGGGTAGATGGGGTATACCTCTCGAGAATGTGTGATCTAATCCTATTTGCCCACCCCTCTCTGTTAGGGTATCACTACCGAGGTGAGCCACCGTTACTGGATGTGAGCTGCATATTACTCATGCATCTTTGAACAACAACAATGAAAAGTTGTATACACTGATCTGGATCTTGGAGTAAGTGAGAGATGGAGAGAAATGAGGTTAGAGAGGTATAGTCAGTCATTTCAAAATAATTGAATTTTACCTTTCAGACAATGAAGAGTTAATGCAAAGCCTTTACAGGAGGATTGATGTGATCAATGTCGCACATTAAATTTACCATTCTGCTTTATTTAAAATGGATGAGATGTGGGAAAGACATGAACAAGACCAGTTAGAAAGAAGATGGAAAGAAGGGTGCAGGGAAAAGCTAAATGCCTGTACTGTGGCTGTGGCAGTGGTAAATGAAAGAGAAGGGGTAAAAAGAGTGATATCACGGCAGTAGCATGAACAGCACTTAATGGCTTATTGGATATAGGGGTAAAAGTAAGAAAATACTCAGAAGTATTGCCTATGTTTCAAATTTGGATGATGGAAGGCTGGTGTAGCTTAATTGAAATTAGGAACACCTTATCTGTTATCTGGGCTACACTAACCTTCTCTGAACAGATGGACAAAGTATTTAGCCCCTAGTGGCATACACAGTGCTGTGGGGGCCCAGAGGAGGGGATGACCCTTCCAGGAATGCCCAGTTTCCTTTGCCATCTTCAGGCCTCTTGTATTACTGTCTCCCACTTCATCACTCCCGAAAGACATTTAATGTTCATTAAGGAGATATAAATAGGTTTCTCCCTTATCAACCCGGCAACTGGGTCAATTTCACAGTGAGTCATTAAATGTCTTAAGAACTGGTAATCTATCATGTTTTAATGACAACCTTAAAATGGTATTTCAAAACCAAAAGATTTATATGCCATTAAAATATGATTGTAATATACTAATATAAGGCTTGACTCACCCATTGAGAGCTGTGTGTTAGAAAGAAAGGCTGGGGAGGGGGGTGCTTATCTACTTTGCAATATTGAAAACAGCTGATCATTTTATGTATTTATCTTAGAGCCAGCATTGACATAATTTGTGCCTTGGCAGACACATAAGTAGCCAATATGTGATAACTGCATCAATATCTGAATTCAACATTGTGTACCTAAAGAACTGGACCAGAAAGCAAAATAAAAAATAAATAAACATACCAAAGAAACCACTAAAGCAATATACCTGTTACTAAAAAGTTAAATAAACACAAGAGAAAATGATGACAAAATAGTTTTACATGCAACTGATGGGGACATATATATCATGGGATCAGTTCCATGTAATCCCTCTTCCTCACTGAGGGATTAGAACGAATTAACATAGACATTTTCAGTGCTATGGCTATTTACCTTGTCCCTGTTCAGCCTTGCTGATAGTCAATGGCAGCATTTTTAGAGATAGCAATCTCTGTATGTACTCTGGTGAGAAGAGTTCTACAGCATCTCACACTACTTACATAAATTATTTTTATAATAAATAAAACTCAATTTACCTTCACTATTCTTGCCACTATTATTATAGTGGCTATAATTATTTGTAGCTATTATTTGATTTCCTTCTCTCTAACCCTTTACAATTATACATTGGTGTTATATATCACAATGCTGAGTAGATTCATCCTGAGCTTTTAGGAAAGTGATAATTCTTCTTTTATCTTATCAATTATATTGATTCATTGAATTAATTAGGACTCTAGTTAATTTCCCTATGCTGAGTACATCACTGGGTTATTCTACCTTGTGCTGATCTTTGCATTACTCATTTGTATCACTCCCTTTTGTGTACCCTACTTCTAAAGGTAAAATAAAATTTTGCTCTTTTTCTTTTTTGGCCTCTATGCCTTAATTACCACATGGTGTTGGTGTCTTTAATATTATGTTTCCTAAGAGACTAACTGTTGTACCATATGATCAGGAAATTCATGATATCCGAGAAGATGGTATCCTGCTTACCATGGTGACTGTAGTGCTGTCTCACAGCTCCTAGTGTCAGTCCAGTGTATTCCAATGCAGGGCTCTTCTCTTCCATCCCTCTAGCTCAATGTCTTTTCCTCATGAGGAAGAGCATTGGCTAGGATTTAGGAGGTTTGGGGGCTCTTCCCTTAAAGGTATCATTCAGAAACATTTTTATTTCTCAGGGTCTTTAGCATATCATTTATAAAACAAAAGTAATAGATAACCTCTAAGATCTTAAACAACTGAAACATATTATGTTATGTAAATAACTTCTAAACACACCAAAAAATAAAATGCAAAACACTTTCTTCCTTGATATTTCCTAATTTTTTCTCTCAAGAATTTCTTCCTCCTCTTTGGATCTGAAGTAATTAATAAAATAATTGTTTTTCATCTATAAATATTTTGGTTTATATTTAAATGGCTCACATCCCTGCACAATAAAAGCTTCAGAAACTTAAAAATCTTTGTAACTTTTTTCCCTTCTAATTTCTATATGCAAATTGCAGTAGTGAGTAGCAAGTAAAATTTCATGAGATGTTCTAGATTGTGGGGACATAGTTGCTACTCAGTATTTGTAAGTTACAAGTGAAAGAGCACAAGATTTATAATTCAGAAACTAGCCAGCAATAAGATCTTGAAGGACTATTTTAATTTAAACTTTAATTTACTTACCTTTAAAGTATATTCTAGTTGCAGCATTAAGTCTATGAATTATTTGTCAGATTAATGATGCCACCTAAAAATTTAATGCCACTTCATTAAAATATTTTCTATATGTTATATTATCTCATTCTCAAACTACATAGGAAGAGAATTATTATTCTTTTTTCATACAAAGGCATTGGGCCAGGGAAATGAAATGAATGGTTTAAGTACCCAGCTATCTTGTGATTGCAGTGGATATAATTCCCTATCTTTTTCTCCTTCTGGTTTTTGTCTGATTTATTTTCATATACCAGAACATAAATTTCTGTAAATTTACTTAGGAAAGTGAACTCTAGTGATTTATATGTAATTCATATTTCTGAATTAGTAATCAACTAATTTTATGCATCAGACCAAACTAGGATCTCTGGTGTTTACACTGTAACCGAAGATGCAAATGAACAAGAGAAGAAGAAAAAAGTGATATCCAGAGCTAAAAAATAATCCTAGGCTCTGATTATTTGTGAGTATGTGGATAAAAAGAAAGCAGCATAATTAAATTGCTAGATAGGAAACCATGAAAGATAATTTCTAATTTTGTATACAGAATTAAGCAAAAACCTTTCTTGTCACTGAAGAATCATGCTTCAGGTAAGTTTTAGAATAATAGCTAATGTGCTCAGCTATAATTGGCTATGTAAAAATTGATGAATGTTTTAGAATTTACATTCTTACTCTTTCTTGTAATACCTTATATTTCTTTACCCACAGATTTAACAGTAATTTCAAACATAAAGCCTTAAGATATCAATAAAAACAAAAGACAACCCAACAGAAAAATGAGCAAAAGACTTGAACAAGAAATTCACAAAAGGGGATATTCAAATGGCAAAAAAACATAAGAGTTTAACTTGACTAGACATCATGAAAAAGAAAATTATAATGAGATGCCACTAAAAGCATTCTAGATTACATAGAATGTAAGATCAGACTACCAAATACAGTTAAGGATGTGAGTCAATTGACATTTTGATACACTGATGGTGAAAGTATCAATTGGTTTGACTACTTTGGAAAAAACTCTGATAATATCTAGTAAAGCTGAAGTTATGCATATCTTACGAGCCATGAATTCCACTTCAGGGTATATATCCAAAAGAAATCTACCGATATGTTCACCAAATGACAAATAATAGAGTAGTTACCACAGTTCTATTTATAATAGCCAAAACCTAGACACAACTCAATTATGCATAAATAGTAGAATGGATAAATAAATGTGAAATAATTAAAAAAACAGAACACTATACGTACAGCTGTACTAGAGAACTACATGTAATATGATAAATATTTTTCACAAACAACATGTTGAGCAATAGAATTCAGACAAAAAGGAATACAGTGCCTGATTCTACTTTATATAAAGGTAAAAAACAGACACAAGTAATGCATATTATTAGAGTCAAACTAATGGTTACCCTCGAAAGAAAAGCAGTGACTGGACAAAGCATAAGGAAACCTCTAGATTAATGGTGACATTCTGTTTTCTGACTTGGGCACTGCTTACATGGCATGCTCAAACTGAGAAAACTCGTGAAGCTGCATATAATTTGTATACTTTTGTCAATATATACATACTGCAATAAAAAGCATATATTATAAGCCAGGCATAGAACAGCAAATATCGCATATTCTCACTCATATGTGGGAGCTAAAAAAGTGGATGTCATGGAAGTAGAGAGTACAGTAGTGTTTACCAGAGGCTTGGAAGGAAAAAGGGGAGGGGGGATGAAGATATATTGGTTTAAGGGACACAAAAATATAGTTATATGGAAGGAATAAATTCTTGTATTCAATAGTACAGTATGGAAATTATAGTTAACAACAATTCGTTGTATATTTCAAAATAGCTATTTAATAGGAAAGAAGATTTGTAATGCTCTAAACACAAAGAAAAGGTAAATATTTGAGGTGATGGATATCACGGTTACCCTGATTTAATCATTACACATTGTGTGCAGGTATGAAAATACCACCTGTGCCCCCAAAATATATACAACCATTATATGTCAATCAAAAATTAATATGGCATATATTAATATCAATTTATTATAGATGCATGTATATGTATGTGCTATTTGTGTTTGTCTATTTTTCCAGGTATTCAAAATTACACATTACTGGGCATTTGTACCTCCAAAATCCAGAGAGAATCATTTTTCTTTAGGTGCAATTGAAGTGTGAGCTGAGCTGTGATTAGATCAATGATGATGGTACATAAAGGCATTTCCAATGCCAACTTCAGAGTTACTAATACCCTTTACAGTTGCATATTTATTTTTCAAGGGTTAGGATTTGAAATATCAATCGATTTCTTGAAGACACTTAATCCATTGCCTCTCTTTTCATTCTCTCTATTCTCCATCATTTATGTTTCTTTTCTTTTTTTTTTTTGTGGTAGAAGAAGACAGCTTTAGCAACATAAGTCATTGTGCAAAATTAGAAATTAAGGTCTGTCGTCAGAAAATTTAATGTTAATGAATATAATTTTAAATAATCTAAGTCATGGACAAAATCAATTTGGGGGAAGAAGCACAGTATTTTTTAAAAAGACAGCCACATAGTATATGTTTTCTGAAGAAAGTACATGACATTACCTGCAACTTTCATTGTCAAAAAGATCAAACCTGAATCTGATTAAACCTCTTGATCAAAAATTGGTCAATTGTAGAATATAGAGGAGACAGATAATATAAAATACTCTGCAAAATGTGATCAGAAAAATTGGGAATATGAGAAACTCTACAGGCTAAAGATTTAGATTTTTAAGAAACAAATAATTTTTTATAGGGGGAAAAAGTGAAGGAATGTGTACATAAAAAGAGAATTAAAGACATAGCAATGATCACAGTGAATAGACCATTCTTGAATACTGATTAAATAAATAAAATTTTAAACATTTTAAAGATAATTGACATATATGATAATAGGAAGGGTGTATTATTTTTTCAGGTAGGATTGAGGTATGATGATTTTATATTTTTGTTTTCTTACCTTTTAGATATTCATATTGAAATATTTATAGATGAAATATATGATGTCTGGGATTTGCTTTAAAATAATATATGAGAAGGGGAAGGAAAGAGTAATATAGATGAAACAGGATTGAATGGGAGTTGATGGAAGTTTAATATGGGTGAAGTGTTCATGGTGATTCATTATACTATTCTCTATACTTTTGATTAAGTTTGAAACTTTCCATGATAAATTTAAGGAATAACAAATAAATTAAAGCAAATAGTTAGCTCCTTGAGTGCATTCGAACTTATATAGAGTCATCTAGAAAGATAATTATAGTGGCAAAAATGTGAAGATGGATACTAGACGATAGAGCAAATGCATGAATATGAATCTTTGATTCAGAAACATTACACTTAAAAAGTGATTATTCATAAAAGCCAAAGGGTTAGACAAGTGCGGGTGAGTATTCACTTGTTTGCAAAAGCCAAAAACAGAACAACGCATTCCTCACTTTATGCCTCTGTGAATAAGCCACAATATCAAGTTGTTGGAGAGGCACTTTAATTTGATACCTTTTGTGCTTTGGGGATACTTTTTACTGGTTTAAAATTGCTGCTGTTAGAAAAATCAGTGTCAACCATGAAGTTATGTTGACCCTCCGGGCAAAGGTGAGATGAGAGGGTCAGGCTGAGAAATGAAGACAAGAGGGGAAATGTGCAAGGAGAGAGCAAAATGTCAGAGAAAACTTTTTTTTTTAATGAGCTAGATTTTCTTCCCTGTACCCAGAAAGGCAAGCTATGCTTTGTCTCAGGAGATGCGTAGAGAAGCGCCTCTTGCTGCCCTCTGCTAGTATTTTGATCATCAGTGTCAACAGAGTAGCCCTGCACGCCTTTGGTAGCAACAGAGAAATTGAGAGCAGTTCCAGATCTGCCCAATTACAGTTTATGGAGCCTGGCCCCCCGAGAAAGCAAAAGATCAGCACTTTCTCCTTGCACAGTCTGCAAAGGTTCACTCTCTCCCAGATACCCTGCCCTCTCAGAAAGTTCCCTTACCAGATTGTTTTATTGAGAATCAGAAAATTTAGATTCTGGTTCCAGATTTGCAACTTTTCCTCCCAGAGTTTGAGCCTCTGAATTTGCAAATGAGAGACTTGAAATAGATGATCTTGAGGTTTTTGATGAACTCTATCATTTCTTTAAATTTACATTCTTTTATTACAACTGAGAAGTGTGGGCAAGCTTCTTAACTCTTCTTTTTGAGAGTAAACAAGAACAGAGGGAGGAAGTATGGAGTACACCCCAGGATGAGTCCCATATTTAAGTAGTACAGGGTTCATTTGGGTTCTGGTCTGTTTTTGTTTTCTTGTTTGTTTGCTTTATTTTGCTTTGTGTTTTGTGACTACCTTAACTATTATATGTTACAGAAGGTGATTTTCTTAGTAGGGTAGTAGACTATTGCAAATCATCCTACATTGTGACTATGTAAATAACCCTCCCCTACTGATTTCAATACTGCTTACTCTCTGATGTCTCATTTCTCTAAAATCCACCCTGATATGCACAGAATTATACCTTACATGTAAATCTAATAAGGACAATCCCCTAGTCAAGAATATGTCTGGCTCCCTATTTCCTAGGGGAAAATGTATACTCACTTGTGGCTCTTTCTACCTTTCTTTTATAGAAATTTTCACAATGCCTAATGCAACTGGTATAGATACTT
Organism: Eulemur rufifrons; assembly: GCF_041146395.1. NCBI lineage: Eukaryota > Metazoa > Chordata > Mammalia > Primates > Lemuridae > Eulemur > Eulemur rufifrons. The sequence goes on along the minus strand of NC_090987.1, from coordinate 26,322,615 downwards.
CACTAACTTGGCATACAAAGACCAGTAGATCATATTATTTTTCTCACATGCTCCTTAGCAGGAAGTTCTCTTTCTCCTGAGACCTCTTGGTTCTGAATTTCCCAAGTTTGTCAAGTTGCTTGGACAACTGAAAGGATGGTGGTATGAAACAAGTTCACTGGGCACTGGCTACCAACTTGCCTTAGTCTGGGGAGGCAGCTCCACCACACACATAACAAATTACATGGAGCAGATTTATTACTTGCAGATAGGTGGCATTGAACAATGGAAGCATAGCATTCATTGTGAGCTGACGCCCCAAGGCTCAGAGAAGCTGCCCAAGGCAGATGATATCTCATTTGCACATATCCCACTTACAACACAGCTGAGGGACTTCAAAAAGCAGCCACCCCTGGGTTTTATGCCAGGGTAGTGTGACTGCTGGGCTCGAGTGTTGAAGGACATGCTATTCTTAGAGGGACACTGGATCAGTACACACACTTTCCTGGCCAGTCCCTTCCTATCTCAGGACGTTGCATTCCCAGTACAGTCTACGGTAAGAGGGAAAGGGGAGAGAACTGGGTCAGTCCAGGGCTCCTCTGAGAACCGTCCAGCAGGTGGTACCATTCCTGGTGGCAAGAGAGGAAACTTAGGAGGAGCATACTGGGGGTGAGAGGAGGAAGAATGAATCTTTAATGCTTTCCTTTCATGCCAACCACATATTCTCTCATCTGAGACTACCAGATTTTTAATCTAAGGATTACTGTTTTATAAAAATATAACTCTAGCCGCAAATACTAGCGATACGTACACCTTTAAATTTTCTAGTAGCCACACTGCTAAAAAGTTTGAAAAAGGTGAAATTAAATTTAGTAATATATCTTATCCACAAATATTGCAATATGCAATCAATATAAAACTATTAATGACATATCATGCATTCTTTTTTTGTACGATGTCTTCAAATTCTATCGTACATTTTACATTTACACACATTTCAATTCGGACTAGCCACATTTCAAGTGCTCGCCAGCCACATGAGGGTAGTGAGCAGTTGACAGTAAGATCTTTGACAGTATAGATTTAATCCTTAAAGGAATTAAAGAATCCCTAAGGATGGATTCAACCTGTGCAAACTTTAGCACCAATTGCCATAATGTGCTGCTGCTTTCATCACGTAACCAGATGTCCATGCATATATCAGCCCCAATGTCAGGTCCCCATCTTCCTACCTTACCCAGGGGCTGCTTTGGTAGCCTCCTTGGTACTCTGGCTCTCCCTCGCAGGCCCTTGTTCTTATCACTGACACCGCCTTGCCGGCACTGTAAGCCACATTATTGGCTACCACATTTTCCTGGCACAGATCATTTGTTTGCCTACCTTCTTGAACCTTTCTATTCATAAGTTCATTCGGCATATATTGGCTGCCTCCTGCATTCCAGGCCCTCTAGCACTTTGTTACTTCTCTGGGTACACCAGTCTTAGATAGTAAAGGAGAGAGACAATCCAATAATCACAGTACTATTGTAAATGTCACAGAGCTGATATGAGGGAACAGAAAAAGGGGGATATTACTTATTTGGGGGGGAATCAATTAATGTTTTCCAGAGCAGAAGTCACTTGGGTTGAGTTCAATGGACATGTAGGACTCATTAGTGGCTTATTCTCTGATCCCATTGATAAATAAATCAGAATAAAATTTGGCTATGTATATCCAGAGACTCAAATTAATAGTAGCTTAAACAAAGAAGTGTTTATGTTTCTCACAAATGAAAGGCGTTCAGGAGAGTCAGCCCAGGGCTGATATGGGGGCTCCATACTCACCAGTGACCAGAGCTGCCTCTCTGCCATTCTCGGAGCTCAGCTTCTATCCTCAAGTTCGCTTCTCAGGACAATATGGCTGCAGGGGACTCCGCTGTCACGCCTGTGCTTCAGGCACCAGAAAAGGAAAAAAGAAAAAAGGGAAAATGAGAGCCCTTCCTGGCTGAGATAATGTGGTCTTGAGGACAGGGGTCAGTTGATAGGGAAAGGAGGCATCGAAAGTACAAGAAAGGAGAGAGAAAAGAAGATAAACAAAGGAAGTAACAAGATAGTGGCCAGAACAGTAATGCTGTGATTTTAGAAAGAACTATATATATATATATATATATATCCCCTTGGGGTAAAACAACAAAACCAAAACCAAAAGGTACACAACAATATAGTGTATATAAAATTGAGGTATGAGTATTTCATTGATTAGAAGGACAATAATTATATCAGGGATGCTATTTTCAATAGCTGTGTTTTACCAAATTTATTTCTCCCAATTGGAAGATATCCAGAAGCCCTCATTCTTAGAAGGAATTCTACTGAATTTTGTTTCTGAACTGAAGAAACTGTTTGCAAACTTGGACTGTGTATTTATGGGTTGCTTTGCCAGCCCGTAGAGGCAATATCTTTGAGATACTCAGCGGGGTTGACTTTGTCAAGTGTAACAAAGAATATTTCAAATACTGGGGGCTTGGCAAAATCCTTAGTGTGGTTTGCCAGGTGCTGTTCCATCAATTTTTAACACCCATTTTTTTTAAGAGACATTTAATCCATACTTATTTCTTACTGCTTTACTTCTTAACTCATCAAAATGTTATATTTCAAGAGCTTTTTGATGTGTATGGTACCGTTGGGCTTTTTCCCCCCTTCTTCAAAACAGGAAGTCATGTTAGCCACAGGGACAAAAAAAAAAAAAAAAGGAGAAAACCCTTCAATTTTGAAAAGGGTGTTGGTTCTGATTGCAAAAGCCTTGAGGTTTGAATTGGTGTTGAACATGATTGAAATTATCATCAAAGAAAACAGGGAACTGATTTGTGTGGGGATTTTTTATAAAATCGTAAATGCAGTGTCAGAAGAGATTAGGAATTGCTATGATTTAAATAAGGTTTGTCCCCACAAAAACGCATGCTGAGGCTTGGTCCCCATGTGGCAGTGTTGGAAGGTGGTGCTTTTAAGAGGTGATTGGGTCTTTAACATGGATTAACATCTTTCTCATGAGACTAGGTTAGTTCTCCTAGGAAAGGATTAGTTCCGGCAAGAGCAGGGTGTTATAAGTCAAGGTTGCTTCTCATGTTTTGCTCTTTTTTCATTTTTCTGCCATGTTTTGAAACAGCATGAGGCCCTCATCGGAAGCCACCAGATGTGGCCGCCCAATCTTTAACTTGCCAGCCTACAGTTGTGAGCTAAATAAACCACCTTTCTTTATCAATTATCCAGTCTCGGTTATTTTGTTAGCAACACAAAATGCACTAATGTATCTATTCCCATCCTCCACTAAGGGATCTAATCCTCTCTGTAACTGTCCCAGTACATTATTGTCATAATGCAGCTTGAATACCTCTGATGACAAGAAACTCAGTGCCTGCTAAGGTGAACATATATACATATATATGTATGTGTATATATGTTTTTGGTTTTGGTTTTTTTTTCTTCAGAAAAATCAAGCAGTGATAGCTTTGAACCCTTTTCCACTGTAACTCATGGCTTTAATATGTCCTGCTTGGTCACACAGAATCCATGTTTTTCCTTGGCTACGTGAAAGTCTTTTGGATTTTTTAAGACAGCCATGCTGTCTCTCTGATTCCCATGTTGTCTAAGTATGAAATCCCAAATCCCTTAAGCTCCTCACCTGGCAAGATTTTGTGTCCATCCAACAACCAGGGGATACCTCTCCATGCACCAATGTTTGTCAATATTGCTTTTGAACTTTATCATCCAAAATTAAATAAAATAATCTAGTTGGTGTGCCACCAGCAAAGACAATTGAAAGAATACAAGCCTATTTCTAGGCATCATATTTTCTTTCTATTTATGCAGCCTAAATTCTTCCACAGATCACTATTATCATTGCAGTCATTACACACACACACACACACATCAGGAAAGGGATAAGAACACTTTGCACAGCATATAGCATTAGAGAAGGTTACTAGGATTTATTTGGACCTAAAATGGATATTCGATAATGAAAAACTGATGGTGAATGAAGACAACATATATTTCATTAAATATATATGAAAATACAAATACATATGTACATATATACTCTAAGCTCATGGATGGAAATAAATCTATATTTCCCCCATAGACTCACATTCCATTCGCAGCAGTTAATGTCTTGAATTTACTATACAATTGGAGCAGGTTCACTACTTAGTATAACGTCATTGGAAACAAATTAGCCTATGTGTTTTAGAAATTTATAAGTAAAGGGCAGTGGGGTTACAGAGATCTATTGTACTCATCAGGCCATGTCTATCAGATTTTATAGATGCCACATGGACTTCTCAAATACAGTCTTGTTCTCTTGATCTAAATATATGCTAATGGGATTCTAAAGTTAAAATAGTTTAAGAAGAAGATATATGTCTTTTGTTTGGATCCACTGATATCTACTACTGAAATCGCCTTTGGATCCTAAATTGTACACAGGAAGCCTTCTTGAATTTCCTCAGCTGAAATTCTTCTCTTTTTCCTACATGGCACCATAGTACTGTGCTTGTATTTTAGTTAGAGTCAGGAATTCTGTTACACTAAAAACAATAGAGCTTTTAATCCAAATGCCAGTATTAATAGCTAGATAACCTTGTACAAGTTACTTTATGTCTTCTTGGCTCAGTTTCTTGTAAGAAGATAATAGGATCTACCTCCCAGAAGTGTCTGCATGTGTGTTTCTATGTGTGTGTGTGTGAAGAGAGAGTGAGAGAGAGAGAGACTGAGATAGAGTCAGAGGGAGGGTGTGAGGGATTAATAAGAAAAAACACGTCAACACTTACCTTTCAAATATTTGAAGACAGCTATGTTGTTTATCATAATGTCTGACCTGTGGTCAGTTTTAATGAATACTTATGTTTTATATTTCCACAGCAAATGAGTAGTTTGTGTAAGTTTAGTAAGCCTCATTCTTTATCTAGCAAACTGCAGTTAGTCACCAACCCAAGCATCCTCTCTTGGCTGTTTGTTTACTAAAATTTCTGAAGACAAAAACCCACAGAATTGACCACAGAATCCCTCTAACAAAATAGGATTATGTATGTATTCTATATCCCCTGAGTTTACTTTCTATACAGCAACCCACCCCCAAACCTCCCTTCCCAGGGATCCCTTAGGCTTTGTAGAAATTAAAATCAGTTATCTCTAGTAATTCTATAATATGATTTAGAACCACCACTTAAACCTAAGTGCAAATATTACATGTAATTATAAATCTTTAGAGCCAATTGCATTGATATTTAAGATCAAGATATTTTTCTACTTTTTCTTTTTTTCTTTTTTGGAAATTCTAACAGACATAACAATAATATGACAAGAAAAATATTGGTGGAGAATAATTGGAGAGAAAAAAATTTGACACATTGTAGATGATACAATTATTTTTCTAGAAAAGCTAAAATAACCTACTGAAAGCAGAAGTTATGAAATAGCATAATGTAGACAAATACAAAAACATATAAAAATAATGCACTTACATAAATTAGGAATAAATAATTCAAAAATGTAATAAAATTATATTTTCAGGTCACACAAAAATTATAACTAAGAGAAAAGTTAAGAAATCATATAGAAGTTATATTAAAAAATACTAACTTGGGGGATATAAATATGTTCTAAATAAATTTAAAACACAATATTGTAAAGATGCCATTCTCCCCAATGAATATGAAAGTATAGTGCAATTTCAATCATAATCCAAGCAAGATTATTTTAAAAGTTGAAGAGGTGATTATAAAATTTATATATGAGATTAAATGAATAAGGATAGCTTGGAAAGAAGAATGCAATGAGAAGAAATTTTGAATACTAATTAAATGATACACAATTATAGGATTTTGCACATTTACGTGTGATGTGGAAAAAGCAGTCAAAAGACCTGGCCTATACATAAATGGGACAAAAAGAATACTGATTAGAAAGCTCACCCTGGGGAGAAAGAATGCCTAAGTCTACAATGAGGAGGCCAGCCTAGCATCACCGTGGGAAATGCAGTGAAGGGAGAACATTAAGGATTTAGAGTAGGGGTGTGGAATGGGGTAGATAAATTCTGAAAGACAGTAGAGAACAGTATTTAAACCAGTGACTGAGCTTTGAACTTGTTGATGATTGGGATAATATTTGAGTTTTGCTGAAAAGAAAGCATTTCTGGGACAGAATGAATACTCTAAAATGGAATAGAATATGTTGTCTAAAAGACACAATCAGAAATGAGAGAAAAATAAAAGAAAAATTATGCCTAGTCTCGATAATCACTGTTCAATTTATGCCTCTTACATGTATATACCAAATTCTCTATAATAAACATATATCTCTTTCATAAAAAGTAGAATAAATGTTATATGAAAGATAATTCTGAGGGATCCAACCCAAGAAAAGCAAATCTAATTAGGAATTTTTGATTTTCACAAATAGAGAGATGAGAAAATACCTGTTATGTTCATAAAATTGTATCAAAGGGAGATAAATCAGCACTTGTCAAGCTATTGCAAAACTGTTCACATCGTTGCCACATTTGGGTAAATGAATTAAAGGAGTGGATAAAAGGAAGAATGCTTCCCCACACAGCTTCTCTGATACATGCATTTATTTATTAGGCTATCAGAGAGAGCTAATCTCAAAGGATTCACTTAGTAGTAGAAATTATTGCAGAGCAGAGAACTTACATAATCCATTATGAGTTAGAATTTTTATCAAACCACCTAATTAAAAGTTCTTTCTTTCTTAAACTGCTTAACGAGGAGCTGCATCATGACTCCTGAAGTGAGTCAGGGGTTTTCAAGGATTTAAGGATGTAGTAAGTAAATGCATAGCATGATATCTCATTAACCATCACACAGTTTCGTGGGAGTCAAAATAACACAAACATCGTTATGCATTGAAATAAAATAGGGAAACATCGAATACTATCATCACCAGACTCCTAAAGAAAGCTGCTCTTTTTACTGACCTTTTCCTCCCTCAGACATATATTTTTAAATTTGCTTTTCTCTTTTATTACCATTCCCCTCTCCCATTCCACTCTCCAAGAGCAATCACTTTAATAGACAAAGTACATCTTTTAGTTGGTAAATTTTCTTGCAAAATGTGTATTGTTGACATATGAGCATAAGTTTTAAATTGTGCATATTCTACTCTGCTATAGATCTCAATCTGTCCTTTATGTCACTGCAATCCATGTTGTTTTGTGAATATCTAGTGTGTTGCATCTAACTACAGAGGCCTCCATTGAGTGTATCTGACCAGTCACTTAGCAGGCTGTGGATGCTCTTCAAACTCCCAGTACCAATAGCTCACAATAGTGTGGTGAGCATCCGCTTGCATGCTCCTTCCTGAAATGTGTGAAAATTCCTTTGGAATATATAGCTAAGAGATAAACTGCTAGCTCATAGAGTATGCCGTTAATTGATGAATTTCTGCCAGAATGCTGTCGGAACAATTAGACCTGTGCACACTCCCACTTTATATCACCTCATCCCTCACCTCACTTGGAATAATCCATTCCAATATTCCAATACATAGATGCAAAGTGATGTTTTAATTTCACTTCTCTAGTTATTAGTGAGTTTTAGCATTTCTTTGTATGCTGTTAGGGTTTGGAATGTCTTCTTTTCAGACAGCCTATTGTATCTTCTTGCCCATTTTTCTTTTGTGGATATTGTCTTTTTCTTGTTAATGTTCAGAAAATATTTTATATTCAAGAAATTTATTCCTTGTCATTTTTAGAAATCAAAAATATCTTACCCCAATTTCTTATCCATTTGTATACTTTGTCCATGGTATTTTCCATTGAATAAAAATCCAAATTTTTAATTTTATAGTTCATGATATAGTAACTCCCTCCCTTCTCCCCCACTGCTTTTACTGCTCTGTTCTCTGGAAGGAATTGTTAATAAATCTTTCCCCACAAGATTGTACAGATGTTTTCTTATATTTGTTCCCATTAATTTAACAGCTTTGCCTTTTATATACAGGTATTTAATCCATCAGGAGTGCATTTGTAAATGGTCTTTATTAGATATCTAAATTTATTTGTCTCCATGTTGTGAGCCACATAAACATCTTCTATTTTTCCCATTGATTTAAGTATTGATTTTATAGTGTATTAAGTTTCAGTCACCATATGTAAGTGGTCTGTCTCTAAACTATGTACTCTGTTCCCCCACTAGTCTATTTGTCCAGCTTTGTGCTAATACCTCACTAATCTGTATATGCTATGAATTGGTGTAGTATCTTATCATTTCTGATAGTCAATCTTCCCACACCAATTCACAGTGTTTCAAAGATGACTTTATTCTTTCACATAAATTTTAGAATGAGTTTGTCATGCTCTTAAAAAAAATGATCCAACTGAACTTTTGACTGAGATTGCTTTTAATATAAAGATGGTATGTGAGAACTAGCATCTTTAAAAATTAAATCATCTCATCCAAAAGCACAGAATTAATTTTTATCTTCTGTCTTTTTACTGGAGTATTAAATTTTTCTCCATAGGAATTATTACGCTTTTGATTAGGATAAATTGTAAGTACTTGATCGATCATGATGCTGTTATGAAATATATGTGTGTGTGTATATAAAATTATAGTATACAGATTTCTGGTTAGCCTATCATTATAGCAGAGACAATTATTATATTATGTTAAATAACAATAGTAATGGCATCATCTGTATATTGTTCATAATCTTAAGATAATTAATCTATTATTTTTGTCTTTCAATATTTTGTTATTACTTGATGATATAGAACCCTTGACAAATTAAGGAATTTGCTTCTATGTCTTATTTGCAAAAAGCTGCTTTTTAAATCATAAATTGATGTTGAATTTTAAGTAAACATTTAATTGAAATATGCATTTTGAAAAATGCACAAATCACAAAAGTATAGCTCAAGGATTTTATTTCTGCTTTGTTTTATTTTTAAATACAATTTTTATTTGAAATAATATTAGGTTTGCAGAAAAGTTGCAAAAGTAGTTCAGAGAGTTCCCAAACACTTCTCTAATTTTATGATCTGAATTATTGCAGTACCTTTGTCAAAGCTAAAGATTAATTTTGCATTACTATTCACCAAATTCAAGTTTTTATTAAAATATTACCAGTTTTTCTACTAATGTCCTTTTTCTCTTCCAGGATCCAATCCAGTATTCTATGTTGCATTTAATTGTCATGTTTTCTTGGTCTCCTCTGGTTGGTGAAAGTTTTTCAACCATTCCTTGTTTTTCATGATTTTGATGGTTTGGAGGAGTACTAATCAGATATTTTGTAGAATTTTTCTCAGTTTGGGTCTGTCTAATTCATTTTCTAATGAGTAGACTGGGTCTATAGGTTTGGGGGAAGAACATGGCAGAGGGGAAGAGCCGTTTCCATACCATCCCATAAGGGAGTATGTAATAACTACATGCCATCAGTGGTGATGTTAACCTCCATCGCTTGGTTAAGATTCTGTTGTTGGGTTTCTCCACTGAAAAGTAACTTCCTCCCTTCTCCTCCCCTGCCTTTTTTTTTTTTTTTGAGTCAGAGTCTCTCTCTCTTGCCTGGGCTAGAGTGCCATGGCATCAGCCTAGCTCACAGCAACCTCAAACTCCTGAGCTCAAGCAATCCTTCTGCCTCAGCCTCTCGAGTAGCTGGGACTACAGGCATATGCCACCATGCCCGGCTAATTTTTTCTATATATATTTTTAGTTGTCAAGCTAATTTCTTTCTATTTTTCGTAGAAACGAGGCTCTTAATACTCTGTTCTCCGAAAGGAAGACATAAAGTCCATCCCACACTCAAGGTGAGTGGGGAGGATTAAGCTCCACTTTCTGGAGAGAGGAGTATTTATTATACATACATCATTTGAAACTCATTTGTAAGGAATTTTTGCCTCTTCATTTTTTATTCAATCATTTAATTGTATCAGCATGTATAATTATTTTATACTTTTGGTTATAATGTAATGCAAATTGCTTTTTGTAGTTGTTCCTTCAAACTGTTTTAGCTTTTCCCATCGGGGGCTCTTTCAGGTTAGATGCTGAGTCCCTTTGACATGTCTCATTCTTTCTTTCATCCGTCTACCTATTTGTCTATCTATCTATCTATCTCTCCATCGTACTTTCTTACTTTCTGGCTTACAAGCTATTTCTAGCCCATCTTCTATTTTCCCTGCCCTACCTTTAAATTCTGCATTTTTCCCAAGAATTCCTGATTCCTTTAATGGCAGAATGGTATTTCAAAATTGAAATCTGGGTCCTGAGATGCTTGTTACTACTGGAAGCTGCTGAATTTTATCAAAAGCTTTTTCTACACTTATTGATATAAACAAATGACTTTTTAATATTTCATTTACTATTATGACAAATTATGCTGGTATGTTTTATTTGCTGGACCATCCTTATATTTTTGTGTAAACCAAGTTTGATTATGAAATATAATTTTACTGTACTGTTAGGTTCTTTTATTTAGTATAATTTTTATATTCTTCATAAGTAAAATGAGTCTGTGTTTTTATTTTGTTACACTGATTTTATCTACTTATTGTAGAATCAGAGTTATATTCGCTTCACAAATAAGCTGGGCAACTTTTGTTCTGTTTACTTCCTAGAACAATATCTATGAGATAGAAATTATCTGTTTAAAATGTGTTAGCAAACGCTGTGCCTGAGTTTTAGGATGAAAGGAGGATTTTGACTAAGATTTTTATTTCTTTGAGACTTTCTTCACCGATTCTTCTTTCATCAAGCTGAGCATTTTGTATTACCCTAGAAATTTATTTGTTTATTTTAGGTTTTCATATGTAAAAGACATACACATTTTTAAAATTGTCCTCTCTGTTATTTTTGTCTCTGACATGTGGGTGGCTATTTCATTTATTTTTTAATTTTGTGTATTTGTATCTTTTGCCTACTTTGTCAGTCTTATCAAAGTTTTATCTACTTCATTAACCTTTTTAAAAAATACCATTTTGCTTTGTAAATTTTTCTATTTTTGCTCTTTATTTTGTTGATTTATGCCATTAAATTTTTATTATTTTCTTTTTTCTTTTTTTTAATTCTATGAGTTAGCATAATTGTTCTTTCTCCAACATTTGAGTTGAATGGCTAACTATTCTGTTTGTACTTTTCTGTGTTCCTTTTGCTTTATTGTCTAAGTTTCTGCTACATTCTACAAATTTTGACAGGTTATATTACATTACCATTTCTTTTTATGCATTTCTGAAACTTTTTATGATATTTTTTAACCCACCAGTTATTTAGTTATATGCTATTTAGTTTCTCCAACATATGGAATCTATTTATGTATATGTGTAACCATAACTGTGTATGCAGTTATTGCTCAGGTTTATTGATTGTATTAATATTTAGAGCATTAGTTTCAGTGTTCTTATCCTAAAATATTAAGCTCAATATCCTATGTTAGATTCCTCAGATTATTCATCCTCCAATCATACTTTGAATGAAACAAACTTCTTTCCTAAAGCTATCCTTTCCAGATCCCTGTCTGTTGCAATGTTTATCAATTACATTTTAGGAATATACCTAGTTTTACAGGTTGTTTTCTTATTGCATTCTTGATGTAGTGTATAATTTGGGGGATTTCTAAGTCATTGCAATTTTGTCGCATTTTTTTTAACACGTTTTATTTTTCTTTTCTTTTTTTTTTTTTTTTTTTTGAGACAGAGTCTCACTCTGTTGCCTGGGCAAGAGTGCCAGGGCGTCAGCCTAGCTCACAGCAACCAGAGTGCTAGGATTACAGGTGTGAGCCACCACGTCTGGCCTAACACTTTTTTCTTTAAACACAATTTTTTAAAGCAAGTATGTGAAAAAACAAATATTCTCAGTTCTGAAATGTCTGACAAAATATTTTTGAAACCTTATATTTTATTGATATTTTAGCTAAGTATAAAATATTTTTAATATCTGCACAATCTTTTGTAATCTTACTTCTCCCATACCTAACATTGGTAATTGTGTCTTCTCTTTCTTCTTTCACAATCAATCTGGCTAAAGATTTATCAGTTTTATTAATCATCTCACAAAATATCTTTTGTTCCATTGATTTTCTCAACTATTTTCTTTTTTCTGGTTGATTAATTTTCATTGTGACTTTCATTATTTTCTTTTTTTCTGCTTATTTGGGGGCTTTATTTATTTATTTATAGTTTTTTTAAGGTGGAAGTTGAAGTTACTCATTGGAGACCTTTTTATTTTCTAACATAGCCATTTAATGCTATAAATTTGCATATAATTGTTTCTTTAGTTACCTTCCACATATTTGGATATGTTGCGACTTCATTTCTCATCAATTCAAAATATATTTTAATTTTCCTTTTTATTTCATTTTTGACTCTTGAGCTATTTATAAATGTATTGGTTGATCTTCAAATGTTTCATATTCCCATTATCTTTTTGTTATTCATATCTAATTTAATTGTATTGTGGTCTGAAAATATACTTTGTATGATTTCAATGCTTTTAAATTGATTCAAAGTTGTTTTATGGCAAAGAAGAAAGACTCTTTTAATAAATGTTACATGTGCACTTGAACAGAATTCTGCTATTTTGGAGTGAAGTGTTCTATAAATTTCAATTAGGTCAAGTTGATTGATAATATTGTTCAAGTTTTCCATATCCTTGCTAATTTTCTGGCCACTTAAAGTTCGTCAACAGCTTATTGATACTGTATTTACTCTTTTTTCAGTTCTTTTTAGTTTTCATTTTATTTTGCATAGTTTCTATTGTTATGTCTTCAAATTTACCATTTTTTTCTTCTGCCTCTTATAATCTGCTGATTAACCCCATTCACTGTATTTTTTTTTATCTCAGACATGTATTTTTCATTTCCAGGTGTTTGATTTATGTCTTTTTGTATCTTCTATGTTTGTACTTAATATGTTCAATCTTTCCTCTAGCTTCTTGAACATATGGAATAGCATTATAATAACTGTTTTAATGTCATTGTCTGCAATTTTACCACCTGTTTAATTTCTGGTTTAGTTTTGATGGATCTATGTTTTCCCCCTAGTGGATTATATTTTCCTGCTTTGTTTGCCACTCTGGATGGAGAGGACAGACACTATGCCCAGCCCTGTATGTGCCTTGATAATTTTTCCATCTTATCATTTATGTTGTTCTTTTTTTGGTCTCATGTAATTTCCTTATACATATGCTCTGACCTGTACTGTGTTGAAAACTCAAAAAGAATTCCCTTCAGATTTTCAGAATCCTCTCTCTGTGTAGCTTTCTATTTTCTGATAAGATGCCATTCAAACCCCAGCCATGTTGGCTTCTCTGGATTCTCAGGTCTGTTTCTTCAATTCAGGGAGACAATTAGCCATTGCCTGTGTCCCTTCTTCCAGCACTGTAGCCTAGAAACTTTTTCAGGCAATAAACTGGTAATTACAGAGCTCAACTTTTTCCACATCCCTCAAAGATCACTGTTTTTCATTACTAGATATCTAATGTCTCAAGAACTGTGGTTTCATTTTTTTTTTCCTTTCAGGTTTGTTATTACAGGTGAGAGTGTAAATCCAGTCCCTATTACTCTGTTTTGGTTGGAAATGAAGGTTCTGACTTGGATTTTGATAGAAAAACATTTTAATTACTGATATGACAACCCGAAAGAGTTTTATTGGGAGTCATGAAGGCTGTTATCTATATCACATTTCCTACAAACATAATTACAATGTAAATCAAGATGATATCTTATCACTCTTACCTGACTAATTGAGACAAGGATGAAGATGTTATAGTTAATTGGCCTTAAATTATCTTTTATCCATACCATTCAACAACAACATCTTTATGCTGATCATGGAATATCCTTACCTTTAACGTTTTTAGTCACTAGAGAAAGCAGATTCATTCTACTACGGTCAATGAAGAATCTCCCCATTACATTATAGACAATTAATTGAATTGGCTGAACACATTAAGTTTTTTATTGTCAATTTCTCCCATTTAAGGAACAGTAAGTTTATCTTGTTGTTTGTTCTTTTTTTCTTCTTCTTCCATTTAATTGTGTATTTCCTTCATGGATTGTAGTGTGGGTTTTGGGATCACTGTGAAATTATTCTCTAATTACATTTTATTCTTTGCTCTCCAGGAAAATGAAACCCTTGAGACATGTTAATGTCTTGACTGTAGATAGAAGTTCACTCCTTACAGCAGGGCTGAGCACAGAGACTCGTCACTCTCAGCACTGGCCTATATGAGGCAGGAACTGCAGGCAGCATGCTGGACTGAATATCTTTAGGCAGGCTTGTGGGAAAGAGGTGAGATAATCCATATTTGATTTTATTGCCTATGTTTTCTAGTAATGATGACGTGAGACTCATCTGAGATGTGAGTTATCTTCCATTGCAACACTTAATGTGCTGCCCCTTGGGCACAAGGGTATAGCAGGCACTCTTGCATCAGAGAGAGTTAGAAAGCAGCATGGATGGCTTGAATACAAATATCCCACCAGCAGCTCAGCAAAAAGAGGCACATGGACTTTTGCAAGGTTTTCATTATTTTTTTCTTTATATTTTTTGCTATTTGGGGGGTGTGTGATGGTGATAATAAAAATTAAGTTGTAAAACAAAATAAAGAGTATTAAACTGGACATCTAAATCCTGTTGTGACTCTTGGATAAGAAAGGACAACAGGAGAAAAGATGACAAAGCCTTCATTGATAAAAATATCCCCTTCTACCTCTTTGGTGGTGGTAGTGGTGGTGGTGATTATTGTTTTTCTAAAAGTTAAGAAACCAACGTCTTTTTTTGGCTTTCCTTCATTGAGCTGGTTCATTTTCTCTACTCTTAACCATTTGGTATCTGCTTCATATCACACAGAAAAGCAGAGTTATTTTTGTAATTACTTAAATTGAATTGTTTTTAAAAACATTTAAAATACTTTAATGTGTTTAATTTATTGTAGCCACAACTATGCATTGTCTTTTCTATTAATACTTCAAAAAGTGTGTACAGCACAAATCAATGACAAAACTTGTTTAAGTTATATGGATAAAACTAATGATTATTTGAGTAATAATTTGGGTCTTTTATTCTATACTTATATCATTCCAGTACACTTTAGATATAAATAAAATTATTACATGAAAGTAGATTGTTAAATTTACTAGTAAAAGTTGTTTACTCTTTTTTCATCAGCAACCATCCCCTAATATCTTTGTATGCTGGTGAGAGTAATTTAAGGTAATGATGAAGACAAGTTTCATATCATTCCTTTGAAGATATCCTGAGAATGACCATGGGTGCTACATTTAATCTTTTGAAGACCTTCTAATGGCTTTGTTTGATTACATGCATCTCTCTTGTGGTTTCTGGAACTTGTTATGGACTAAAATGGTAATACTTTTACTACTTACTGATTAATACATTCCTTCCAATATACTTCTGATTTTTTCTCCTATGACTATGTAAGAGTTTAATTGTGTATTTTCTTTATCTTATAGTCTATATTCTTTTAGTTTATAAAAATATAGACTCTTAGCAGAGAGTAGCTATTGGATAAGGTGCTCTTCCTTATCAGATTAATGGAAGAAGTTTATGCAGTAAACCCATGTTAGGAGGTGAATTAATTTATATATTTATGTGAAGTCAAAATTAAGAGTAGGAATAGTATTGCTTGTGAAAGCATTCATGTGGAACACTCTCTAGAGGCATAGAGTCTCCAAGTCTATGACAGGTGGGCTTCAAAGTAAGAAAAATGCACCCCAGAGAAGCATATAACATTTAATCAGTTTTGGAAGAAATGTGTGTAAAACAAAAAATATGAAATTCGCACATATGGTCTACAATGTACAAGTTTGGAATAACTTCAGCACTATGACATATTAAAGACAACTATCATCTTCCTGGAAAATGTCTGCCATAACTGAGTCACTAATTAAGCTCATAGTGGCACATCATAAGGAATAGATGATGCTTTTGGCCTTAGGGATATTTCATTTGATGTGCTAGTTGGACATTAAAGTAATTTTTTATAAAAGAAACAGAACATTTTAGATAAAGTTGAAATTCCTTTTAGTACCTTCTTCCCAGGAATAATCACTACCATAAATTTTCTGTGGACCTTTCCAGTCTGTTTTTACACTTTTAAAATATAAATATATACATAAGCACTATGTTGTATTGCTCTATATATTTTAATAACGGAATAATTTTTATCATACTATATGTGTCATATAGCAAATTGATTTTTTCCCTAATAATATTTAGAGATCTATCCATGTTGA
This sequence comes from Eulemur rufifrons, assembly GCF_041146395.1. Taxonomy (NCBI): domain Eukaryota; kingdom Metazoa; phylum Chordata; class Mammalia; order Primates; family Lemuridae; genus Eulemur; species Eulemur rufifrons. The sequence continues at coordinate 26,306,391 of NC_090987.1, read as the reverse complement.
TAAATACATATATAGTATCTATATATAAACCCCCATATGGAATTTTGGGCTTCTGGACCACATTGTAGAAATGAAAGAAGAGTTACTCTAATCCTTACAAAGAAAAACAGTCAAACTAACTTCAAAACTCAAGCATTTTTTGAGCCCTCTGGAGAGACAAAGTCCCAGAACAAACAACTATCTCAAAATCTAAAAAGAATTGACGCCTTAGGGCAAATAGTGATGCAAGCATGTTCTCACACTGGGTAGAAGCAATAGACACTGATAAAGAGCTCAACCAGAAGAGTTGATAGTTTGGTGAAGGCCAAGTGTAAATTGACAGGACAGTGTGAAACTCCTGAGCACTGAAAAAATTGAATACTCCACACCCTCTTATAGGCTCTTTCTCCACAAATGCCACCAGAGACAAGAGTTTGTCAAAATCTAAAAATTATGTTTTGTGGTGCCAAGCTGGGATAGAGGAATATCAACCATGCAGAAGGGGCAAGAAATTCTGCCTGGATTATTCTTCTTTACCTTCACTGTGGAACAAAAGCCTTAAACTGTTAGAAAAAGGACATCAAGTACTGCTACCATTACGATGTTGCTGAAAAAATCACTGTATCTGGGAAAAAAGAACAAGGGAATAAAAAGGAGGGAGAGTCTTGTGAGTTGGATCCATAACTACAGCTGAGGGAAGGGCAGGAAAATGGAGAAAATCACACCAGCAAGATCCAGGGAAAGAGTGTTTCCCTATTAGAGGCTTGATCAGAACAACAAAAAACACACTTCCTCATTGCCTCTACCACCAAGCTAGTAAGTTTCAAAAACAAGTCACGACACAATACTGTTGGAAAAGAGACAGGAGAGAAAACAGAGACCTACTCTGAGGCTCAGTGTCAAAGGGAGACCTAAAATTCAAAATTGACAGACATCGTTCTGATAAACCAACACTTACCCTAATTGAAGCCTGTCTAGGTACACAAAGGAGAACCACAGCAACAACAAATCTCAACCCAGTGTAATCTCACTGAGTTCCTAGACTAACTCAAAGCCTACATCAAAAGACTACCAGAGGTTGTACCCATTTCCAAGCATAAAATCCATTTTACCGCAGTCTCCAGTGCTTTATATAACACGGTCAGGTTTCAAAAAAAAAAAAAAAAAGTTATAAGGCAGAGAAATAGCAAAAAAAAAAAAAAAACCACTCAGAAAAGAGAAAGCAATTATGTGAACTAAACTTAAATATTACAAAGATGATAGAACTACCTGACAGTAAATTTAAAGTAACTATGACTAATGTGTGAAGGGCTCTAATGGAAATAATGGACAACATGCGAATCAAAGGAGTAATTTCAACAGAAGAGATAAAATGTAGGAGAAAAAACGGAAGTGCTAGAACTGAAAAACACAGTATCACAGATAAAGAATGTCTCCTCTGGATGATCAGTAGACTCAACATAACTGAGGAAAGCATCAAAGAACTTGTTGAAGCATCAACAAAAATTATCCAAATTGAAACATGAAGAGAAAAAAAAGAGTAAAAATTTTAAAAAGAAAAAAGAACACACAAGGATTATGGGGCAGAATCAATATCATAATACATATGTTATTAGATTTCCACAAGAAAAAAGAGAGAGAGAATAGGTTAGAAAAAGTATTCAAAGTTATATTAACTGAGAATTTTCCAAAATTAGTGTTAGACACCAAACCACAGATCCTGGAAGCTCAGAGAACACCAAGCAAAATAAATACCACTCCAGCCTCCAAAAAGGAAAATCCAAACAAATAAAATAAACAAAACAAAACTCCACCTAGCCATATCTTACTGAAATCACTGAAAATAAAAGACAAAGGAATATTTTGAAGAAAATCAGTGAGGAAACAAAGAAACATGTATTCAGACAGACAAAATACAATTTATAGCCAACTTTTTGTCAGAAATCAAGCAAGCCAGACGACAATAGAATAATATTCTAGTTATCAATTTATCTTCACTCAATTGCACATTGACCCTTAAATTCCTGATACATGAAAAATAAAACTAGATTCTTTAAATATCTTTCTTTTGCTAGTTGGTATGATGTTAAGCTTTGTCAGAAAAATGCACAAGGTAGACATTACAGGAGGAAGCAATTTAGGAGCTCCCGTGAGCTCTTCTTGGCCGATCCTGCCAGATAAAGAACTAGGGGATTTGGATTTTATTACAAGCAGAGTAGGACACCATTGGAAGTCTGGCTTTAGTAGGGATGTCATTTGATCAGATTTGTGGCTTAGAAGGATCCTATTATCTAATGAAAAAAAAATAACTTGGAGAGAATTGAGACTGAAGGGAAAAGCCACCCATTTTAATAGTAGCCTAGGTTAAATATGACTCTAGTTTGTAGTAAGATGATGGCAGTTGGAATAAAAAGAAATGAAAAGATCAAGAGATGCTTAGGAAATAAAAATCAATAGAATATTACTGAATTTTTGTTTGTTTGTTTTGTTTTTATTTCCAAATATGGGGATGAGGAAAAAAAGGTCTGTTCATCTTCAGATAAAGAAAAGACAGGCCAGGCACGGTGGCTCACGCCTGTAATCCTAGCACTCTGGGAGGCCGAGGCAGGCAGATCACTCGAGGTCAGGAGTTAGAGACCAGCCTGAGAAAGAGCAAGACCCTGTCTCTACTAAAAATAGAAAGAAATTATATGGACAACTAAAAATATATAGGAAAAATTAGCCGGGCATAGTGGTGCATGCCTGTAGTCCCAGCTACTTGGGAGGCTGAGGCAGGAGGATCGCTTAAGCCCAGGAGTTTGAGGTTGCTGTGAGCTAGGCTGATGCCACGGCACTCTAGCCTGGGCAACAGAGCGAGACTCTGTCTCAAAAAAAAAAAAAAAAAAAAAGAAAAGAAAAGAAAAGATAAATTCCAACTTCCCTACTTTAAAAAAAGTCATATTCTAGTTTTTACCCTCAGTAAGTGAGAAAAATGTTAATAATTCGTCTCTTCACTTTTGATAAAAATACAGTCTAGATTGACAATGAAAGTGGTTTTCTTAGAGTCATGACTATAACAACAGTCATCTCATGGTATTTTAAATTAATGACGTCCTGATGTGTCTACCAGGTCAAGCAACTGCCCTTCCCAAGGATCCCCCAACATCTCCACATTTGGCAACCTAAGTGTTCTAAGGCAGGAAAAAAAAAACATTAAAAAACCCTTGAGAATATAACAGATAAATGACCGCCAAACACTGGGAGCTATTTGAATATTATTATAACATGTAATGTAATTATAACAATTCAATCTTCTGGAAAATGCAATAACCAGTTTCCCTGCTTCGTACAAGGAAAGCGAAGGAACGTGAACTGTCCAGGTTGTGTAACTTTATCTCTGGTATTCTGCCAAACAAACCGCTACTGTATAAAGTTTAGGGGGAAGATTTTAATGGAATTACATACCCTTAATTCCTGTTTTGTTTTTCTTCCTTCACAAGGATCAGAGGACCATAGCAAAGTAAGCCCAGGGAATTCTTTACATTTATAAGCATAAGTTGTTAGGCCTGGCGGGGGGATGGCATAGATTTTGAAGCTGATTCTATTGTTCTAGAAACTGTAATTTAAAAACACACATAGCTTCAATATCAAGATCATTTTTTTCCTATATTTCCAATAACATCCCACCTCCCTGCAAATCTGGCTATGAAATTTGCAGGACTCAGGGCAACATAAAAATATAGTCCCTTGTTCAAAAATTAAGAATTTTAACATAGCAACAACAAAACATTAAATAAACCACATGTAAGGCCCTTCTGGAAATAAGGTACTAAATGAGCCCACAAAGCCAGCTTTGCTCCCATGTTTGAATTAAAAAAAGAGTTCCTACTAGAGCCCATACAATTAATTCCTGAACAATAACATGGGTTATTATTTATAAATGATTGACAGCTCAGACAAATTTCCCTTTCAATTTTGATAGTTTATCGTATAACTCCTCTTCCCCAGCCCAATCAGACTGTGTTTCTGTAAACACAGCCTGATCTAACATGGTTGATCCAAAACCTAAATATTTTTCCTGCACCCTCAGCTTTATAACGTGGTCTCACTCACTAAAATATTAAACTTTAATAGATCCTTTTGAATCAGGTTGTGTAAAAATACTCTCATCTCTTGAATAAGATTCACATGTGATACAAATTTTTCACACTGAGCTATCCATAACCTCTTCCAAATCATTTGGGAAAAAAATTTGAACATTGCTTCTGGTTCAGCAATTTTAATGGACATAATCAATCACTACAGCTAAAAAAAAAAAAATTGGTCAATTAAGGGGGGGTATTAAAAGTCAGATAAGCCAGTGCTATATTGAATTTGCTGATCAATGCAATCAAAATGGTTAATCTAGCCATCTCCATTTATGGCAGAGTTGGTGAGGTCATTAGTTGCAGCTCAGCAGGGAGGAGACAACCTGCTGAAGATGCCTTTGGTGGTGGCACCATTTCCTCCCAATGCCTTCTCCACCAGAACAGAGCTCCACCTTCTCCTTCCCCTCAAGTCTGCTTGAAATTTCACAACAGACCCAGAGGACTGTGCTTCTATCTATATTCTAGGTTGCAGAGCCTATTTATCTTACTCTCCCTTCCGTTTATAGTTTTTTTCCCCCTTTGCTCACCTCTCTATCCATCCTTGTCATCAGTTCCACCCCCATCACCCCTTTCAGGGGACACACACACACACACACACACACATCAATTTTGTACTACATTTTCCAGTCTAATCAGAAAGTAAGTGAGTGGTTGAAGAGCAAGGTCTCAGTATGGAATTCAAATATAATTAATAATAGAGAGGAAGAGAGAGAGATGAGAGAGAGAGAGAGATCAGAGTCTACATAGCTGCAATGTAGCCACGTAGAAGAGCAGATGAGTGTAGCTTTTGTTCATTATGAGATAGAACAGAGAAAAATCAAGCTGTGGAATTATCTTTCTCCTCCTTTATTGTTAAATAGCAGCTTTGGTCATTGTTATTTTCCTCTAACAAGCTGTATTTAACCAAAGTAAAATTGCCTTTGAAGCCAGACCCCCCAATATGAGATGAAGTGGAGATGTATTGGTTACTCAATGTCTTTGGGTTTTATTGATAATATATTTGATTTTTTAAGTAAAATTATTCAGCAGCTTCTACTATATAAATCTAACTTACCATACTTCTTTGTCTTCTCTTTATTTCTTTTAAGTTTTATTAGTTTCAACCTATCTCTGAATCATTCTGCCCTTCAATCTCAAAAGTAAATCTCTCTGGTCCAAACTACTAAAAATCCTAAGGTAATCATTTGAATCTCTTTTTATTTCTTCCTTACTCTCAACATAAGGTCACAACGTCAGTCTGATTTAAAAAAAAATCAATCAATAATTAATAAGAGAGTTATGATATGTTAATGTCTATACCTATTTCTTATAAGTGAATAATTTATTTAATTTTAACTTGTATCATAATTGTATAAATGCCATTTGCTTCACTCAGTTAATGTGATTTTCTTTTACCCTTATTTGCCAATACCTTTCATATACATTTGTGTGTATCCATCAAATAAAATCCTTTGAAAATGCTAAACTACAAATTTAATTGCATTGCTATTTTTGTAGCCTTGCATATGTACACATATAACCTTAAATCAAAATAGAAAATTAATTTAATCTCATGTTTGTTTCAGCTAAATCTGAGAATGAAATGTAACATATCTCAACTTTTTCTAAATTCTTCAATTTTGACAGTATAAAGACCAGTTCAATTTCTTGATTTTTAGAACCAAAATGCAGAAGTGGGAGGTGGGGTTGGCAGAGGTGGTAGAATTTATGATGACCTCTACTTCTCAAAGTGCTAGACAGATAAAAATACTCATTTGAGAAATGAATCAAATAATGAACGCTTGCAAAAGTCTCATATCACTTTCATTAGGATTATGTTCTTATTTGAAAATCTTCTTTGTTCTGTAAGAGGTGTGTCACAGAGGAAGATTCTATCATTCAAAGTTAGTTTGCCTTGTCAGCTGAAGAAGGTACAATTAATTCTATTCCTTGCTTATCAAACATTCGTGGAAGTTATCTTTTGCTTATATTTTAGGAGCCAGGCCTACAGAGTTTGCCTTTGGTGTTCTTAATAAAAATTTATTTTCTCAGTCTTAGCAACTTATTATCACGACACTACTTTATAATTTGATTCATCCAATCATTGAAATAATTCATACTTCCTTATTGTATCAAAATTTCTTTATGAAAAAATTAAAAACATGTGGTCATGCTTGAGACTGATCCTGATGTCATGGATGAGTATTTGGGGCTGTGCTAAGTAAAAACAGTTTGATTTTTCCTACAACATTTGTTTCACATTTTATTATTTTTTTTTGTCTTCTGATAGGTTTTTATTAGGATATATCCCAGATTATCAGTGCTTGAAGAACACGGAGTCAGAAGAGTCCATAATATGGCAGAAAAAGTCTCAGAATATCTTAAACAATGCGGTCTGATCCTGGGCTATAGCACAGGCTAGCTCTCTGATGCAGCATGCCATATAAACTTTCTCATACTTAGTCTCCATTGCTGACAGAAATGGGCACTGATATGGTCTTAGTCTGTGTTACTACAAAGAAATAACTGAGGCTGGGTTATTTATTAAAAAAAAAAAATCTGTATTTACCTCACAGTTTTACAGGCTGTGCAAGAAACATGGTGCCAGCATCTGCATCTGGTGAGGACCTCAGATTGTTTCCACTCATGGCGGGAGGGGAGCAGACATCACATGGCAAGAGGAAGGAAGCAAGAGAGAGGAGGAGGGAAGTGCCAGGCTCTTTTTAACAATCAGTTCTCATGGGAACTAATAGAATAAGAACTCACTCATTCCTGTGAGGACTGAGGACAGCACCCAGCCGTTCATGGGACATCTGCCCCCATGACCCAGATACCTCCCATTAGGACCCACCTTCAACATTGGGATCAAATGTCAACAGGAGGTTTAGGAAAACAAATATCCAAAATATATCAGGTACACTCATCACTAGATGGCTGTTAAAAGGATCAAATGAGGAAAATTACATGAAGGTATTCTTACCAAATCTGAACCTGATAAAAATGGTCTCTAAGAGGCCATTGTTACAATATAAAGAGAGCAGAAGTATCTGCTTAGGAAAAGAGGACCGGCCATAACCAAGTGTCTCCTTAAACACATTAGCATGTATCAATGCAACTGACTGTTTGTCCTCGTAGAACAGAAGTGATGATGCTCCTACACTCAACAGATGCATTAATAATGGATAGAATGTAATCATAAAAACCAGTCACAAGCCACAAAGACTGGGTTTGAATCCTGGTGCTCCCATTAGTGGTAAGACTATATGCAAGTTAATTATTCTCTCTTTGCATTAATTTTCTCATCTGTAAAATGGCCATAACAATAACAACAACATCAGAGGGTCACTAGGAGGATTTAAAGTGTTAACATACTGAAAAAACTCATAACAGGGCTTGGCACATAGTAACTGCCCTAGCCTGATCATTGATGTTATTATCAATTAGCAAATGTTGGAACGGATATGCCATCTCTTTGAAACCATGATTGTCGAGAATCAGGTCATGGCTAATGTGACAGTCCAATATAGAGTTAGTAAAGTCCATACTATATGACCAGGATGGGCAATTATTTATATTTTTATGTATTACTAGTCCCAATGCTGTGGATAATTTAATTAATCACTGTGGACAAATCTAAATGATATTTAATATTGTACCCTATAGTGAGTGTCTTAAGCCCAGAAACAAAGATAAGAATTCAAAAGTTGAAATCAGGATGGTCTGTCTGCAGATTTTCAAATCTTTTTATCTTCATGGAGTGCAGATAAGATATAGGGCAAAGTATGTTTGAGATAGGGAAGACTCACCCACCCTAACTCTGTTCCGTGAACATTTGCCTGATTGGCAAAACCTTACAGACAATACAGTTGCTTCTCAACTTACGATGGGCTTAGATCCTGATAATTCTGTTGTATGATGAAAATGCATTTAATACGCCTAACCCACCAAACATCATAGCTTAGCCCAGCCTACCTTAAATGTGCTCAAAACACTTACATTATCCTACAGCTGGACAAAATAATCTAACACAAAGCTATTTTATAACACAGTGCTAAATATCTCATGTAATTTACTGACTACTATACTGAAAGTGAAAGACAGAACAGTTATATGTGTACTATTGTAAAATCAAAAAATTATAAACCTAACCTTAATTCAGGGACCATCTATATAAATTTAGATGATACTGAGAGAAATCATAGAAAATATTAAATGAGACAATGAATGTAAAATGAGACAAGAGATTTAAGGACACTTTGTCATTATTGTGATGGGCGTGGTCATTATCACTTGTACCTCAAATTTCACGAGGGCAAGGACTATATCTCCTCTCCTTAATGTTTAGACCTGTATGGTGATGCATTATAAAACACAAAACATGACTTCCAAAAAATACTAAAATACAATGTAAATCTTTTTGGAAGTCTCTTAAAGGCATACCAAAGGGAGTTACATTCTTTGACTTTGTAAATGCCTCCCAAAACCCTTATCTTTCTCCTTACACTTTCTCACAATCTACTTCCTCTAAATCTATTTCTCTTCAATTTCAATCCAAGTCCTTTTTCTCCTCCTCATTCTTTCTAATCTATACTAACATAGCTTTTCTCAGCTTTTCCCATTTGTTCTACCAGAACTCTTGAAGTTGGAAGAGGAAAAAACTGTGAATACACAGGCCTGTATGGAACAAATTGTGGAATAAATGAAAGTTTAGAAGCATAAATTCTATTTAGTGAAGATGTATTTTTGGTAGCTTGGCCTGGACATTTGGAAGTGAATTAGAATCCAATGCCTATCCCAGAGAAGGACAGACTGTATAGTTGGATGAGGCAGGAACTCGACAGATTACTTCATATTGCAAAAAACCTGAAATCAGGAACCAAAGAATCATTAGCAGGATTATCATTTTAACTCAGGTTCAGATCCAAGTGATTCTTTCATGGCTGCTTTCAGACGTATGGCCTGTCTTTTCCTGCTCTTTTCTCTTTCTCTTAGATATTTTATGGAAGCCTTACCTCTTCCTTTGACAAACTCTAGAATCCCAAATTGCTCTTCAATTTTTCAGCTGTGGCTGGTTATATTTTTTTCCCTTTTGAGTGTGTTAGAAAGGAATCATTCCAAAGCTCTGCTTTTCATCTGATGTTTTTCTTTTTAAACACAATAGCTACAAATTACTTATTATTGCAGCTTTTAGATGCACCTGAAAACAGTGCTTTTTACTTAAGACTCCACAGAAAGTACATTTTAAGTGAAATAACAAAATTGTTACAGAATTTAGTACCCAAATTGATCCGTGTTTTAATTTGCTTTATTATAATGCATTATGAGTCCCATCTCTGGAACCATATATTGCATCAAAAAGACGCTTCAATAACCTTAACCCAAATTCAAGAGTAAGGAAGGAGGGAGAGAGGGAGGGAAGAATGTGAAAGACAGCTTTAAGGTATCACAGAACAACCAACAGGCAGAGAAATGCTTATAGGAAAATTTAAGATCTCTTACCTCATGAAAATAATGTTAGGGCTAGCAGTGGAGAGGAAGAGTATCTCAGCTCCTTAATTACTGGCCTTTGGGCATTCCTAACAGAGAAATAGACTCCCCTAGGTTCCTCACATTTGGTCCTTTGATCGAGTTTACAGAAATCTGGATGCTTTGCTCATCCTGTATGTTTGTTTTCATTTATTTTTCAGCCAAGACACTGGGCATTGATTTCCTCTTGCATTTTATTTAAAGTGAATTCACAATTGTGGATGGGAAAACCAGAGCCAAAATCTTTGCCCTGAGCACAAACCAAAGTAAAATCAAAGCATTTCTGAGAGTGTGAGTTGTTCAGTTAAACTTTCTTAAAAAAAAAAAAAAAATCATCAAGCAATTGCACTGCTGAAATGGATCAGACATGGAGGCAGAAATCAGAGGAGAAACTCTCGGTGCGCCAACTTGTGCAGTATAATTTTCACATCAAAGAACTTCAAAATAGGATTTTTCCAAGTATTTTAACTTTTAGCTAGCTGATTCAAATCCTTTCTGGAAGTAAGCAGGTTATAAATTATAACTACATAAATAAATAAATCTCATAGTAGTATCCAAATATCACCCAATTCAAAGTTTGCCCACCCCAACACCTACCCCGTATAGATAGGGTCAGGGTTCTCTTCATATTACGGTTCTTCTCTTCATAGAATTGGGTGGATATAAACAAGTATCTATACAAAAGAAGAAATTCCCAGAAGAAAGACCAGCATTTGCAATGACTCGAAGGTTTGAAAAATAGGCTCTGGAACAGTCAGAGTTCAAATCAGAAGAAAGTAGAGTATGTTGAGGAAAATAAGACCAGAAATGTAAATTCTGATTAGATTAGAAAAAGCTCCTATGCTGCTTAAAGGACTTTACGCACGATGCTGTTTTTTGCAGGGTGGATAATGCATACTTCGTTTATAGTCTTTGTTGCTAACCATCTGCATGCCTTTGTATAAGCCCCATAATTTTTCAGACATTAGTTTTCTTATTTATAAATGAAGAAATTGAGATTAAAACTCTCTCAATGTTTTATATTTATGACTATATTTGTATCTATAATTATATCATATATATCATTATATCATATATTTACTTACATATGTACACAAAAATAACTCTATATATTCAGAAGGACAATAAATTTTAATAAAACTATAGTTTTTATTTCCTAACAATTATCTGGAATATAAACATCTCTATAGTTTTTAAGCTTTCTAGTTTTATCTTTCACTATATTAACAGTCTCAATTACTCATTTATGAAACGTGTCATAGGCTTTCATGATCCTATGCCTTTCTTCATGTTGTACCCTTTCTCTGTTGTGACTCTGACCTCATAACATCTATTGGAGTTATGACTTTCTCTAGATTTCAGCTCAAACTCTCCCTCCTCCGAGAAATCTGTGATATAGCCTCACAATAAATTTAGAATTGTGATTTTTCAAATTCCCAGAGTACACTTATGCTGTTTGTACCTATTCTATCTTCAGTTAGAGCTCCTTGTGTCAGTATTCTTTACTCAGTTATCACCTACTACAGGAATAAATAGTTCCATGCTCCTATTTGTAACCTTACGTTCTGTAGTTACTTCAAAGTATTTTGTACATAGAAGTTATCCAATAATGAAATTGTATGGAATTTAATATTTGTATCACTTCGTTGAAAAGGCTATTTAACGCTTAAATATATGAAGGACCTCACTGAGATTAATTTTTATGCAACAATAGAAAAATATAAATAAATAGTGTCTGTGGGGCCAGGAAGAAATTCTCAGCAGATTGCAATAAGAAGAGTGACTGCACATTCTTCTCTAGAGATTTCTCAAAAGTCTCTTCTCATTTTATGAATTAATCATCCTGTGCCTCTTTATCACAGTCCATCTTCCTCATGGAATATGAATTAGTGCAAGGTAGTGCATGACACAGAGTACTAAATGAAAAATCTCAAGGCTATGTTTCTAAGTCCAGATTTTCCTCTTCATTATAGTTTATTTGGGCAGGCAACTTAGTGGCCTGAAATGCCATGCCCTCTTCCATCAAATGGGGAAAAAAAAAAATGCCTTTGCTTTCCATTTGATAGGGTTATTTTAAAAATCAAAAGGGATGAAATATTTTTTTAAATAACATGTTTTATCCCATCTAATTATTTTAGTTCCCTAACTAAAATAAGGGAGCTCAGGCCTCCATAATTATGTGCATGCTTTCTGACATGAGAAGGCATTCTCCTGTTTTATATGATTAATTCTAATTTCCCTTATAAAAGGAAGCACAGTGATCATCTTCTCCAGAAAGACTTCACAGATAACTATACTTACTATATGCTCTACAATATCCCCTCTCATGCTGGATAACAATCTTTGATTTAATTATCAAGCTCCATCGTGATGACACAATGTCATTTTTGGCAGGAACTAGAATCTAGGCAGGCGTTGAATATTCATCACATTGGTGTTCAGTAAATGTTTATCAGATGAATAAACTTTGAAGACCATCTCAGACTCAACTCAATCCCTTATGAACTTTGAAACAGCAATCTTCTAGTTTGCAATTTTGTGAAAAGCATAGTCCAGTTTTGTAAACTCAGCAGTGGTGGAACTTGAATCTGAGGCCTGGTAGAAAACTCAGGAAATATCTAGGAAAGCATCATACCTTTGGAAAGTATTTCTTTTTTTATTTTGTTGTACAGACACATCACAGAATATTTCTGAGGAATGAGAGTGAAAAACAGAAGCACGGACATGGGGCCTGCTTTGTATTATTATAAAGACATGCTTCAGTTGGTAACTTATTTCTCTTAAATTTCTCCCTAATCCTGTTTCAATATGCTAATCTCCCTCATTCCTTCATCAAGCCTGCTTTAGAATTGTTTTATATACAATAGCCTCCTACTCTGGAGAGGTGACTAAACTTTAATGTTGCCTAAGGACCCCTGCACCAATTTATTCAAAGGCACAGAAATATGGGAATGAAATTGGCCATAAAGATAAAATACATTATTAAATGAAATTATGGTCATTGTTATTATTCTCCCATCGAACAGGGAGATGAAGAGCTGAATTGCACACCATATGGTAATTGCTTGGAAGATAACCGCAACTTACGGTCACACCTTCAGCATCCAGCGACATTGTTTGCTGCATTTCAGGTGCCAGTGTGGCAGAGGGCCAGCCCAGGAAAGATGAACTGGCAGAGAGAGAATGACAGACATTAGGCATAAGTACTTTTCATGTCAAGCCTTTGGCATGTTCATTGTCGAAAAAATCTGTTCTCAGAAATGCCTTCCAAAATGCACAAGTTATGCTATGAAGGCATATGATAACTTCTGCTATCCAGGGATATGTTAATATGGGCCATCCTGGGAGATGCCAAATCATAGACAGCACAATGGGTGATTCCAGATGCCTGTCCAGTCCCATTTCTAGTGCCCACGGGAAGTCCAGAAACTACAAAAGGAAAGTTTAGGAGGAATTTTTTGATGTATGATGACTTCCTCTACCAGTAGCCAGTTTTGAAAGAGGAAGAGCAATTTGAACCTCTAGTATTTTAGTATGTACAACCTTTCATTTTCAAGAACTGTGTTTAAATCGTAGATTTAAGTATATACCTTTGCAAGAGTAAGAGGGTGATCTTTTTCAAAGATATTGAAGGTAAGGTTCCTACTTTAGATGGTTTAAAAACTACCTTAGATGTGAATAGTGTTGTTAAGCTTACTAAGTGTCATTTCATACATTACATTATTTTATTAAATCTTTCCAAGAATATTATCAGGTTAATATTACCCTTCATTTTCTTTCCAACTAAATATTTCAAGGAAACAGAAATAACTTGACCAAAGTTACTCAACTGGACCACGGTAAGGATGGGATATAAAGCTATTTCCTGTTTTCAAGTCAAATGATCTCTAGCACTTTTGACTATGCTAATAGGCTATCATTATAATTTTCTTTCGGGAGCCAGTTTGGTAGTTCCAATATTGGGTTTTCAAAAATATTTCATATTTCAAATTCTTACAAATGATGTACACTTTATACATTATAAAATATATTTATAGGCTCATGCTATACTGGATTGTGAAAAATGATAAGAATGATTCTCCAATATTTTAAAAGTAAAAAAAAAAAATTATGTAGAAATGCTAAAAGCATACAAGATGCTTACAATACAACTATTTCTCCAGCAGATATCTTTGACTTATCTCTCACAAGCCTGCCTTAAAAGAATCAACAAATCAAACTCTCTTCTGTGCAGTGAACTAGACTTTCAAGATGCAATAGGACCTTAAATGTAGAAATGCTCTGGGAATTTATTCAGAACAGTAGAAATCTTAATCCAAAAGCACAGCTGAATATTCATGGAGCATTTTTATTTATCCAAACTTATCCTTGGGAAAACACAATTTTAGAATGATCACCATAATATCTTGGGCAGCAAAATCATCATATATAAATGTTTGCTTCTGTCATAGCTGTTGTTGTGTTATATATACACACAGATACACACATGAATATGCATGTATGAAATTAAAAACACATTTAGAGATTTAATTGTATTTTATGAATATTTTACTATACCTTGGCTAGGAAAGCTTTCATAATAAAGAGAGAAAAATAAAGTATCCCTGTAGTGAAAGTATTTATTAGTGTTCCATTGTGAATTCTGCCATGGCCTAGGCACTGTAGTTAGGAAGAATAAAAAAGAGGATTCTTAAAGATTGTGAACGTCAGGGCTCAGAACTTAATGCCCTCAAATATGGCACCTTGACAATTGAGGAAACTCTAGAAGCAAAAAAGTCACTCTGCCTCTGCCTTTCTGTGTGAGAGCTGGCCACAGAGGAATTCTCTGACTTACCCATACCCTGACCTATACTCAGAGGCCAAAAAAAATCTGAACAGATAAACCTTGCTGGGTTCCTCCCCAACCCAGGTGATTAGCATTTGATCATACCCTTTTTGCCTAATCATACTTCTACAAAACTGTCTATTCTTCATTTAAGCTAAGCATAAAAATACAAAATTTTTCCTGAAGTCTTTATTTCTGAAGTCTTCCATGTCATGTAAAACTTTGCTTAAATTAATTTTTTGTGCTTTTCTTTTGTTAATTTGTATTGTTTTATAGGGGTATCAGACATGACCCTTGCAATGGGTGAGAAAAAGGTAAAAGGTAGGGCCCTGATACAATAGAGTTGGTGGCCTTATAAGAACAGACATTCGTGAACTCTCTCTCAGTCTATGTCTCAACCATGTGAGGACACAGCAAGAAGGCAGCCATCTGCAACTCAAGCAAGAAAGCCCTCAGCAGGAACCGAGTCTGCCAGCATCTTGATCTTGAACTTCTCAGCCTCCAGAACTGTGAAAAAATGAATTTCTCTTGTTTAAGACAGTCTATGTTATTTTGTTATGGCAACTCAAGCAGATAAGACGGGCGGCTTTGTCAATGGGAGGGCCATAAGGGCATGATTGACTCATTGACTAAACTTAACTTTGCTTACTCCACTCCAACCACATCAACCTTTTTTGATTTTCCTTGAATGCCCCAGGTAGACTCAAGCCACAAGCCTTTGAGTTTGCTGTGTCCTCCATCACAGGCATGGTTCATTCCCTCATCTACTTCAAGCCATTTTGCAAATGGCACCTTGTTAGTGAGGATTTCACTGACCACCTCTAAACTGCAACCCCCTTCAATACCCGTATCCATTTTCTCTGCCTTTTCCCTTTACATTTGTATACAACTTACATACTGTGTATTGTACTTGTTAATTTTATTTGCTCTCTTTCCTCACTGGAATGAAAGCATCAAAAGAGCTAAGATTATTAATTATTTTGTTAATTGCTGTGTCCTCAGTACCTGGCATATTTTTGATGCCCAATAAATGATATTGAATATAATCATATTGAATATAATGTTGTCAGAGAGCTTATAAAATTCATGAGATGTAAGAAGAGGCTAAAAAGTTCTGAAAACCAATGGTAACAGGGAAGATGCGATGTTATAGTATATAGTTCATTCCTTAATTCAACAATCATTTCTTGAACACATTCTACATGCCTGGTACTGGGATTAGTGACTTTAGAAGATTGTAGTCCCAAAGGGTAGAGAGGAAACGTAGATAAGAAAGAGAATGGAAGAGAGAAAGAACTGATAAGTAATGAAGAAATGAGAATAAATACATGATAGGTAATATTATTGTTTCTTCCCATTCACTAGAGTTATAAAAATCAATTAAAAGAACATCTTTTGATATAATTGCTACTTACAATTATATTAAAGAATATGTTTAGATTAGAATGACAAAGGGAAGGGAAAAGGAAAAAGGTGAAAAAAAAAGAAAATTATTTATGGATCAACTATTAGATTTACTTCCTGATACATATGCAAAACCATAGCTAAAACTGCAGGAAATGTATTATGGTGGGAAGGGTGAAGGAAGGTGAAATTGTAAGTTATATAGATTAAGGAACAGTCAAAATGATTAGTCAAAATTAATACAATAAGGCCATAGAAATCAAGAGCAAAACTGAACATCTAAGATATCAAGTTAATGACTATGGTTTCCTCCAAATGCATTTTAGAAAAGATAACTTCCAGAGTAGGAAACAAGTTCATGAATGAAAAGTAAATTCTTTCCAAATTTTATTTTATTCACTTTGGAGGGGATAAATTAGGATTAGCATAAACAGATCTAACACACCATATACTTTTCTTCTCTATGATATATATTTGTTGTTTTTCTTTCAATCCTTGTCCTTCTGGGAACAGAAAGCTTTATTGAGATATAGTAGGAAGAAAAGCTGCTTAATGGGGCACACTACAGCAAACATTATTGATCAATTTTGTTTTACTTGTAAGAATGATTGAATGTGCAAGTAATTGAGATGTCATTTTGTAGCTTGAACATTTTATTTTCTAGAATGTGTGTTTTCTCTGTGAGAATTTATATGAGAGAAAATAAAGAACCAGAGATGATGTATTGAGCGGGAAAAACATAGCATTTGACAAGAAGATTTGTCTGGGTCACCCTTTTGATTTCATGGCACCATTTTGTATTATCAGTGGTGAAATTTTGCCAGCTCAAGGCTAAAGCAAAGATTCTCTTCTAGCATTTCCAATTTTCTCTTCCTTCCTGAATTCTTTATTCTATTCCGTGAAACCACTTCCTTCTTCCATTCTGGTGCTCTGTAACTGCCGCCTCAAAACTGCTGTAATAAAAAGATCTAATAAACTCATTTGTATTTAGTTGTAAATAATTGATAAGCTTTACTTAAAGTGTGGACACTCTCTACCTACACCTATTACAAATATACATTCAACCATTCCCAAATAGCTATACATTTTAAGAGACGACAATAAAGAAAGTAAAAAATGATGCTCTTGTAGCAGGCAAAGTCAAGCAAGGAGAAAATACCCCTTTCCCTCTGCAAACGTTGAGTTAGTGGATATTTACTGACTGTTTCTGCTGAAATGAAATTATGCAACAATGTCCTAAACCATCTAAGGATATAACCAGCCAGTCTCTTTCTGCAAGCTTTTAAAATTCCAACTGCTTTATCTTTGTTCACAACATAGACACAATTGTTAGAAAACAGGGAAGAAAAAGTTAACATTGAAATCGTGTCTAACTTTAGATTGAGGCCAAATAGGCAATCACGATGAATGTGGTTTAAAGGAATCCTCACTTATAAAAATCTCCACTCTCTCTTTACCAAATTATCCAGCATCACTCCATTAGAAATTGGTCCCTTCAGGTTACAGGACTGTTTCTAGTTAAATTGGAAATTTCCCTGAAAAGTGAAACACTATAAGCCTAATCAGCAATTAATACCCTATTGGATTGAAGTTCAGTTCCTTTCCAACATAACTAGCTAATATCAGCCTCCTCAAAAAGAAAACCCACAGGTGAGATGTGGCTGGAAGAGAGAAGGTAATGACATGTTCAAGACAAGTGACATCCTGGGTTCAGCTTTATATTTCTGGTCATTTAACAAAAGGCATTGGGACTCAGGGAAGATGTGCCATCAATATAAGACAAAGAACTCTAACAGAGAGCCAGTGGAAATGTTTGTGGACCTATGACTGGGTCTGGCATATAACGACTTAAGCATAATCTCTGACCTCAAAAATTGTTTCCATGCAATATGGCAAATCTTTTGATACTGGTTACCATGAAAGCCCTGAAATCACACGACAAGAGATCTGTGTTCAAGCATTGGCTGCACTTTATCAGTTGTGAATCTCTGGGCAAACCACATAAATTCCCTGAAGCCCAGTTTTTTTCATACAGCAATGAGGATAACAGCATCTTCCCCATCAAAACAATGGGGTAATACATCAGGTAAAGTGTATTGTTTAAATGAAATCTACATTGTCATAATCTATAATGCAGTATAGTTAGTAGCTGTTGTGACATAAAATAAATGTTGACTCCTTGTTTTGCCTTGTGTCAACTCTCAAAATCCATCAGTATTATGTGTCCAGAGATGACACTGGATATGAATTCTATAGGTTACCAGTGTGGGGCTAGCAGAAGACAGAATCACTATCATAAGAGTTCAAGGGATAGAAATAGCTTTCCTAGATGGAGTTCCTCATCATTGAGGACTTCTCCAGAGATTTACGAATTATCCTTTAAGCAATAGAAAGAACTTCGACTTGCAAAAAAAGAGAATAGAGAATATTTTCATAAAAAGTAAGAATATCTGATTTCTTTGGGGCTGGAGCAGAGGTTTGTATAAAAACTTTGGGAAAAATATGGAGAAGAACAATATACCTTAGAAGGATTTGAATGCTGATTTATAAATTTTAATTTTATCCTATAAGCAAGGAAAACCTCTTGATGAAAGTAACATAAGGTACTCAAGCTGGTTTGAAACAAAGAGAGGCTAAAAAGAACTAGAGAATCCAGTGTGGAAGCTAGTATAATTGGACAAAAATAGGATAATAATAGTTTCAATTTTAATGGGGGATTGGATCATGGGAATTAGGGTTGTAGGCAGGAAACGGTAGCAATGAGAAGAGTAGCAAGAGTTGATTAGATGTACATTGAACTGAAAAAGAGCTAAGAGGACTGAATGAGCATAATAGAAGAAGAGTAATTAAAGAATAAAAAAAACTATCACTGGAAGTAGCCATGGTATAACACTTTTATTTCAATTTCTCATTACATAGATGATAATAGTGAAGTTCAGAAAGTCTAAACAATCTGCCTGGGTAGAAAGACAACTATTTTAAGTAGGTTTTCTATTTTCCAGTTCATGATTTTGCTATATATCAACAACAACAACAAAATTTCAATCCTGGAATAGCAGATATAGGAAGCCACTTTTGACTAAAATAGGATCATACAAGAACATTGTTAATGAGCTTACATTACATGGGCCTATTTTGATGTGACAAATATTTAAGTGGAAATTGCCCACAAGCAGATACAAATGAGAGATTAAAACTCAGAAGAGAGATTAACAATAAGAATATGTAATTGAACTTAATTTAAACAGGCTTTGGATTTCAACCCTCCAAATATTCTCACTGGCACTTTAGGTAAATATGAACTTGATCATAACATAAGGGGAGGGTGGAGAACAATTGGCTGAAATGTTCTTGCCCTGCTTAAAACTGTTTAGTGTCTTCCCATTGTTCACATGATAGATTTCAGATGTGTTAAAATGACTTAGAAAGTTATCCATTATGCAGTCACCTTCTATCCTTCCAGACTTATCTTTTACCACTCTCTCATCCACACTCTATGATCCAAGCACAGGAAACTATTATATATGTGCCCAGTATGGATGAATAAAGGAAAAGTTCCTAGAGATACTATCCACATTTTGACTGATACGTGGAGCGAGGTGAGAAAGGAAGTTAAAAGTAGGATGAGGAGAAAAGGTTCTACACAAATCTTTTTGCGCATGATGCAAAATCATGTGACCCGAGAGAGAACGTCCCGTTTAAGAAAATTCTGGAGACTTAATATTGACTACTATTCTAACGTGCATGTTAAGGGTGGGCAAAGGCAGAAGTAAGGGCTTGGGGTGCAGCATATCACCTTCAAATGATTATCTCTATTTCTTCCAAAGAATTGCAAGCCCACAGGAATTGCATCATTTGTTTCTTGAAGAGTGCCGTGTTCCAAACCTAACACTTTGCTGTGCACAAAATATTTCTTGTAATTGTTTACTGCCTGGGGGGAGGAAACAGATTCTTTCTAGGTTCCACAATTTTATATCTTTTTAACAATTGAAAGAGATATATTCAAAATACCATGATTTTGATGATTTAATGATTTATGCTGTTTCAGCCTGGTATAGACATCATGTTTCTACCAATTGTGTTTACCATTTTCTAGGTTTTATGTTCTGTCTCTAAAAGAGCCACCTGAAATTTATCTCCACTGTATTTTATGGATATTTTTATATTCACTAGCTCAGAGTAATTCAAATTATATGCCTAGGTGAATATTCATATGTTTTATCTTTTCAACAGGCTATGAGCTTCTGGAAGTCTGTCTCTTCATCTTTTGTGCTTTTTACACCCTGGTAAGGGCACAGAGCTTGGATTTCAGTAGGAGTTTAATAAATGTGTGTTGAATAGGAGAATTTAAAAAACTATGGGATCTCATGCTGAAATAAATGGTATAGACAATAAGTGGTATAGGAGAGAACCAAAGGATCAACTGATTAAAAATTAAAGAAACATTTATTAAACATATGCTGTGCTCAACCTTATTCAAGTCACCAGGCCCATTAAAAAACACCACAAAATCACAGGGCTCCATTAGCTTAATATTTAGTAAAAACTGGTGAAGAAATTTAAGAATATTGTAAGCATATTAGGCCAGATGTTAGTTACCATAAATTATAGTGGAAACTTGGTGAAAAAATTAGGTAACAATAGAAGAGTAAAGGCATTAAGAGAAATAGGGCTGCTCAGCCTGAGAAAGAGGTTGTAGTGTGAGAGTGAACACGGAAACGGTTTTGATGTCTCTTCTATTTTTAAACACAGGATTAAATAAGTAGAAACTTTCTGAAATTCCATAATTTTACATACTTTCAGTTTAGCTGAATAAAATCAAATAATTGGGAAACATGATTAGATAGATAGATTATTTTCAAAAATTACTCCCTGGAAGTCCCTGAATTACAATTTTTGTGCACAAAGTATGCAGAAAGTACTATTCAGCTACCTTGACCTCTCAGAGGTAGCTTTAGGAACAAGATAATGGCTGGAGGGAAAAGGCAATGCCAACAGATAAATTCACCTTTCTGGGTTTTACTTTTCTCCAAGATATTGGCTCCCCAGATTGTCACTATCTTGGATGTTTTCTTACAGATGTACTTATAATATTTTACTCAATATTTCTAGTTGTTCTCAGAAGGATTTGCAGTCCAAAACAATCTGGTCTGCAATTGCTGGAAGAGGCACTCCCCAGATGATACTTACAAGAACTTGAATTTCATAGAATTCTGGTGCTCAGAGTTCCAAGGGGCCGGACTCAGTGCCTCAGGATAAGGATATCTTATCTTTGATACAGGAGAACAAGTTAGTGACACTAAGAGAAAATATCTAATTATCTGTGGGCCTTCACTCCTTCAAGAGTTTATGTAGAATTAGAGTTTGCTATACTTTCAGAGCCATTGTCAGTAAGTAGAAATTTTACTTAGATCTCACCTACTCCCTCACTTTAATCCAGTTTTTGGCAGGAAAGCATTCTGAATTCCAAACTGTTAATACCTCTTCAAATTCCAGGAAGCAAAACCAGCCTGGGGCAATTGCTTTCAATGACTTTACCTCTCAGGGTTCTGTATCTCCTGCCTTTTGCTCTATCTTTAAATCTCCAAAGACCTTGTTCCCTTGTTCCATCTCCTGAGTGTTCAAGATGTTTTAATGTCTATATTTATCCCCCATAGATTCTATGCTCTAAATTTCATGAATTTCCTTCTTCCCTAAATCTTTTGTTTTTTTCCAAAAACCTTGTTCTATCACCTCATATTTTGAGGTTTGAATTTTTTGTTCTTTTGTTATTATATGAGTGACTGTCCTGCACATTACAGGGTGACTTGCATCCTTGACTTCTGGGCACTAAAGATCAGGAGGAATTCTCAGACATTTCTCATAGTAAATATTTTGAAACTGTCTACCTTTCTAACTTGAAATGTATGCATTTTTTAAGATAATGTGGGATTTAGGGGTTAGAAATGGGGATTAAATATACTTAGTAGACTTTTTTAAAACACTTATCTTTTTAATTAAGAGAGTAGGCTCACTGAAGTTTCTCAAATACTAGTGTTTCTATACTCAATAAAATGAGAGAGGAAGATATAAATCTCCAGGGTCTTTTTCAAGATATCTACAGTTATGTTATACACTGTTATTTCTAGCAACAGTTTCTAGACAATCTCAAATACAAAATGACCTTTTTTAATAGGAAGAAAAGATAACACATCACTTCTAAGGCCAACTTCTTGAAGCATGGATGACTAGTGGTCTATGTTAGCAAAATATGCTGGGCTTGCAAATATTATTCTTGCCTTTTTTTCTATTTTCTATTTCCATCTATAAATGTACATAATCTGCTTGGTAGAGCAGACCAAAGAGTGTTTCTTGGCCAAATTCCCATCTCTTTAGAAATACATCCAGTCCCCTGGAAGTTTAGTTGAGGTCAGATAAGGTACTAGATTGGTTTAGTTTAGTGGTCAAAATAAATAAATAAAGTACATCTATTCAGCTTGACGTCCAATTTGTTATACATCATGGTTATATAAACAGGAAAGCCATAATTTAAAGACTCCAATATGTACCACTGGCCAAAATGGATAAGACTCAGCAAAAAAAAAGAAAAAAAAAAAAGGAAATTTGCTGTGTCAGCAATATTTTGTTTCCTCTTTCTGTACTGGAAACAGTTCATTGCTATTTGGTATAAAGTGAAAAATGGCCTTGAAAACTGTATTCCAAGTTCAAAAATAGTTAAAGATTTAAGATATATACATACAGAAAATAGAAAATAAATTGTTGTTTTGCAACTGATAAAGAAATATGGATTTAAAAGGATTAGTTACTACTGGTAATGTAAGAAGGTAATTGGCAGTGAAAAGGAAACTTTTTCAGTGGCAATCATAAAAGGAGATGCTCGTAAAGAATACAATTGAAATTTGGCAATCTAAGCTTAGAAATTAATAATGAAATTCATACTGAAATGTATCACAAACCTCACCACCTTTTTAAGGTAGAGCTCACTAGGAAATATTTGGTATTTTTATGCAGGGCATGGAGCTATCATTATAAATATTCGTTACTGCACATTAAGGTTCTTCCATGGTGTGGAGGTAGGTGGGACTGTTTTTCCTTTCATTGCTATATTATTTTGAATTTATATGTTACTTTGAATTTTGGCCATCTCTTCCTTGACGACTATTACTTTAGTTGTAGTTGGTATATTCACTTCCAGAAAAGTCACTCTACTTCTCATTCCCACCCCAGACCACAAATTTGTTACAGATGTGTGTAATATCAGAGTAAAGAATCATTGAATTGCAGACCTAAATTAATCTACTACGAATAAAAGAAATAAGTGTACAGTTTGTGGTATCTATTCTGGATGCTTATAGACTTTAGTATTAAGTTTCTGATTTTTAGAGAGTTCAATATATCAGATAAAAGATATGTGGAAAAGTGGGAAAGGGAGATGATTTTCCTTTCTGTGAGAGTAGAGTAAGTAATTCATACCAATATTCCAACTGCCTACAATTAGAAAAGCTGGACTATATATGCATATATATACACACACACATACATACATACAAATATATATGTGTGTTTGTGTATTTATATATGTATATAATATGCGTGTGTGAGTGAACCACCAAAGAGCTAACAAAATCATGAGAAATTCCTGACCTGATACCAGAGTAGCATGGAGATGACTAAGGAATTTTATTCCAGCATTTGTGGCTGCTTTTCCTATGGGAGAGTTTTTCAAATCCAGAGGTGGAAACTGGGAGGTAGGGAAACACTTTTGATACCCTAGAGATAGTAGGAATATAAATATTAATATCGAGAACACTTCCATGGAGTATATGATGACCGCTTTATTGAATTGGAACTCTCCATAGAAGCAGCATCAGAGAAATAAGGGGGAGTCCAGAAATTAAAAGGCCCTATCAGAGATTGCAGCTCAGCTTCATACACATCATCTCCCCAAACTGGACAAAGATGCCCTGGATTTCTGGTACTTCTAGGTGCCTAGCAGGAGCAAAGGTACATCATCTTTGGAACAAATGGCATTCTAGGTCTCAAATATATCTATAAATGCTTTTCTTCTTGCCATCTCCAACATACAATAAACAATTAAAAGACCCACTTGGAGATTAAAACAAAAAAAGATGTGAACTTTATTTTTTAAAAAACCTAAAAGAAACAATATAATAAGACATCGTCAAAGTCTCCAGATATTAGGGTTATTAGTCATGCCCTTTAAAATGTCTATTCCTATCATGATAAAGATGGAAAATTTCTTTCAGAGAACTGGAAACTTAACAAAAATATTGAAATACTATAAAGTAAAAATGCAATAACTAAAAACAGAAACACAGGGAATGAGTTTAACAGCAGATTAGACATAGCTGAAGAGAATAATTAGTGAACTAGAAGATAATATTTAAAATGAAGAATAGGGAGAAAATCAGATCAAAAATATAGTGCAAAAGGGATAGGGAATGAATAAAGTAAGTTTCACTTATTTGTTCTTGGAGTCCTAAAAGAAAAGGAGAGAGAGAATGGGGCAAAAGTAATATTTATGGATATAAGAGCTGATAATTTACAATTATTAGCTGAAAGACAGTAAGTCACATAAAAAAGATTCCCTAAAAATCCTAACCAAGGTATAAATCCATACCCAAGCTTATCAGATTTTAATTGCCAAAAACTAAAAACAAATAGAAAATACCAAACCAATACAAAGCAAGAATAAGATTTTCCAAACAGCATCAATTAAACTGACAGCTGAACTCAACACAGAAATAATAGAAGGCAAATATAATGAAATACCCATTAAAACACTGAAAGAAATAACTTTCAACCTAGAGTTCTAAATCTAGCAAAACTTATTTTTTCAGAGTGAAGGAAATTACAACCTTGGGGCTAAAAAAACCTAAAAAATAAAAACAAAAGGTGATCCTCAGAATTGCACTAAAGGAAATACTAAAGGATACTCTTTAGGCTGAAGGAAAATCATCCCAAGTGGAAAGTTGAAACTGCAAAAAGAGCAAGGAAATTGGTAACTTGAAGTAAGTATTTACTGCAGAAAACAACAATAACTACTTTTGAGTTTAAAATATAGATGGTATTTAAATGCATGAACTACAACTATAGAATTAGGATTTTTATATACCAAGGAATAATTTTAAAATTAGAACCAATACAGGGTCATTAAGCCAATCTCATCAAAATTAAACTAGTTACAAAAATCATGCAGAGTTCCTTCTCTGACCACAGTGCAGTTTGGTTAGGAAATAATAATAATAATAATAAAGTAACTGGAGAATCACTGCATGTTTGGAAATTAAGAAATGTATAATACCTACTAAGCCATAGTTCTATTGAATAAATCAAAATGAAAAATTAGAATATACTTGCAACTGAATGAAAATGAAAATTCTATAACTCAGATATTATGAGATACAGGTAAAAATGTGCTTGGAGGGAAATTTATAGCAATAAATATATGGCTATGTTCAATAATCTACAATATTTTCTGACTCTTGGTTCACATGTAGATAACAAGAATCAGAATATAATTTTCAAAAGTTAAAGACATCACTCCAATACAAAAATAGAGTGAGTTTCTTAACTTGTCAATGAGAAAACCAATACATAAAGCTGATAAAGCTGGTTCCAAGAGTATTTGAGAAACTGGGTATTATAAGTATTTTAAAAAACAAATGTTAGAAATAAAACTGCTCAATTAAATGCAAAATTGGTTAATATCCTTCAAGGTAATAATCTTTGGAGTTATCTTTTCTATTTATACAGAACTTACAAGTAAATATATGACTTCAAAATGTATGGGCTTTAATTAAATGGCAAAAAACAAAGTTAAATATAGGTGTGTTCTCCTAGAGACTCAAATAGTCCTTGAGTAAGCCTGTTAAATCATGCCCTCAGTACGACATTGAAAGAACAAACACTTTTCTCTTTTGCCTTATTCCCAATCCTTAGAAAACTTTTCTTGACACAAGTATTTACAAAATAAAAAATTCTAACCAGATATAACAAAGAAAGCATAGTCCTGCCTCAAGGCATTCTTGATCTAGTTTGTAAAGCAAGACAAGAATAAAGCACAAAACAAAGTAATTTTTTTAATTAAAACAATGTATATTTAATAGTTAAATAAATAGTTAAATATCCAGTAGGGAAAAAAGTGGGGAAACTCCAGCAGACAAACAATGATAGGGAATTTTCAATCCTTCACAATTCTACATGGATGAGTCAATTAGACTTCAAGTTGAAGCATTCAAATCTAAAATCATATTTCCCTGTAACTTCTCCTTTTGCATTTCCACCATTGACTCTATCTCTTGGGATTCAAACTCCTGAATATTAGTGGATGGGGAAATTATATAATTCATTTTGGTATTCCTAGCATAGTTCCTGGATTAGAGCAGGTGCTTGATACATGTTGATGTAATTATTAATCTTTAACATACCTTTAATATGCTCCTCTTGTATTCTTATCATTTGACCTCCACACATACTATATTACCATAGCTACTCCTCTCTTATTGCATATCAGGCACTATTCTAAGTGATTTACGTATGTTAGTTTACCTAATCCTCCCAACAACCCTATAGGCTGGCATTATTTTTAACCTCATATTACAAATGATGAAACTTAGACTCAGTGTGGTTAAGGAATTTGATCAAAATTATCTACTTTATAAGAGGCAAAACCAGGACATTACCTCAGATAGTATTATTCCTATGCTTTTATTAATAATTATTTTATTATATGGCCTTGAATTCCACCATATGGTAGAATAGAATGAGATGGGTAGAGATTGGAACATATTTGGTTTTTGGTTTGTTTGTTTCCAGTATCCTACAGAAAAAGCATCAGTAAGACTTAAATCAGGGTGGTGGATGTGCACAAAAGCACAGACAGAGGAACAGGGTAATCTTAAGCATGTCTTCAGGAAGAAGAAAGTCAGCAAACTGACTTCCTGAACACTTAGTAAAGTCCATCTGCCCATCTCAGCTGCAGGTTTTAGAGGTGTAAGGAACAACATTCCAGACAAATATTCTAATCCTTGCCTGAGCTGATAATTCTCTTTGAAACGCCTAAGCAAGTTAACTATAGTTATTCAACAAACTATAAGCTGAGTTTAAAGATAAACCATTTTTATGGTAAATGGAAGACAAGGGAAAAAATTCCAAAGACAATTTTTTTAAGTCAAGTTGCTTAAGATATCAAATCCATGTCTCCTTATCCTGGACCGCTGAATGAGCCCACTAGAACTTCCAAAGTGGAACTTGGCCCGAGGTTTATATTAGCAGCAGCTACATAGAAAATACTTCACAGATGAGTGACAGATTAAAAAAAATTGTTAAAAGAGAGTATAATACTGGAAGAGGAAATTTCCTGGAACTACCTTTCTTACTGAAATCCCTACCACCAGCCTTTGGGCCAATGGTCAGTTCCTTAGAAGTCTCATGCCTTTGACCTGTTTTAAAGAGGGCAGGGATCACCATTAAAATTGGGATATTGTTTCAGTTAATATTGTTACATAACACACCTATACAAAAATGAATCATATAAAACTACCATTTTATTATGCTCACATATTCATGCGGGGCTCCATGAGACTGGCTTATCTCTGCCCCATTATGTCTGTAGGTTACTCGATGTCTGTGAACTGGAATCACGTGGCAGCATCCTTACTTGTAAATCTGGCAGTTGATGCTGGCTGTTAGCAGGGACCTTGGCTGGACGGAAAGCTGAAACTCCTGGCCTCTTCATGTAACCTTTCTGTGGGTCTGTTCATAGCAATGGTAACAGAGTTCCAAGGCTGAGCGCCCCAAAAAAGCAAGAAGGAAATGTGCACCATTTACTCATGTGCTAAGGCCATATTTTGAAGCTAACAAATAGAGGGTTTTGATCCATTTCATGCCATAAAACATCACTTTTCTTCCACCATACTCAATTGGTCAAAGCAGTCACAGAACTCTGCCTGTGATCATGAAATGGACATGGACCCCACCACTGAATGGGAGGAATTCCCAGGTCACACAGTAAGAAAAACATATTAGATGATATGTATTGTTGTAGGCATCATGCACCAGGTGTGTGGGGAACAAGGAATCAGGCAACGTACTCTAAGTGTTAAGAACTCTGGTGTATATAAATTCCTCCAAGGGAGAAAGATGACAATTCTCACTTCTCCCTCTTAAATAAAAGCTTACTAAAAATGATCTAACTCAAGCTAGAAAAAAAATTCAGTTTTAGCACTGGCTTTAGTATTTAGCCAAAAGTTAGCCTATGACTTGAAGGTTGTTGGCTCTTGTTTTTTTATACTCAAAGAGTTCAGAATTTGAAGGAGGTACAGGAGTAAACTAAGCAGAGGTGGAGTGACTTCAGGGAGAAGGAGCAGCCTGTGGAGAATCTTGGGGTAAGAAATGATAGCAACGTGAACTAGGGCAGGTGCTGAGATGGTCAAGGGAGGTGGAGAGACTTAAAGCCACATCAGATAAATTGGTCTTCTTGGGCTTAAGAGGTCAGAAGAAGTTTTTATGTGGATATGGAAATTGAATTAAATATTGAGGAACAGGTAAATATGACCCGCATGGGGTGAGGTGGGTAAGAAAATCTCAAGGAAAACAACATATGAAAACAAATGCACATTGGAATATGCTAAGGCCATGTTCCAGACCTAATAAATAGAAGAATTTGATTGTGTTCTTGTGACTTGAAAAGCTTTGACTGTTAACCTAAGTAGACTAAGACAGACTGTCAATACTAACCTAAAGAGATTCCAACACAAATTTAGTTGAAGGCCAGGCGGGGTGGCTCACACCTGTAATTCTAGCACTCTGGAAGGCTGAAGCAGGAGGATTGCTTGAGGTCAGAAGTTCAAGACCAGCCTGAGCAAGAGCGAGACCCCATCTCTACTATAGAAAAATTAGCCAGGCATGGTGACGTGCACCAGTAGTCCCAGCTAATCAGAAGACTGAGGCAGGAAGATGGCTTGAGCACAGTAGTTTGAGGTTGCTGTGAGCTAGGCTGATGCCATGGCACTCTACCCTAGGCAACAGAGCCAGACTCTGCCTAAAAAAAAAAAAAAAAAAAAAAAATTTAGTTGAAAGTGCAATGATCATATTTTTATGTAATACCATAATAATTAGAATTTCTATTCTAGTATTAAATATAACAGCCTTTAATTCCCAGTATTATTATTTTCCAGATCTGTGACCTTGGAGAGCTTATGTAATCTCCCTAAAATATATTCCTTGAATTTAAGCTTTTTAAATTTTTTCATTTTTAAAAATAAAGAAACTTATAATGCCTACCCCATAGAATTGTTGGGAAGATTAAGTGAGATAATGCATACTTAATGCAGTATCTGACATGTAGTACATGCTCATAAATGTTAATTATTGCTATTTTTACTATGAGTATGCTGGTTGCTATTTGTTATCTTAAAACATTTACTTTAGAAGTTTATAAACGGCAGAGAAAATATAGCTCATTAGTGTCATCAGAGACAGTTTTTGCAGGAGGTAGTTTGAACTGGGTACAATGTGGTGAGCAAGATGGGTGCATTTCTACTTAGCAGTTACCAAACTTATTGCCAGTAGCAACAGATGATCTGTGCCTCTGAGGCCTACCCCTCATCCCCTACCCTCTGAGCCACACAAATGCAGCTTTATCTTTGCCACTTCCCTTCCCTCCCCCAGGTCTACTTGGTATTATACATAAGTCCACTAAGTCTCATGATCATTAATTCAATTCCACAAATATTAATTAAATATCTCAGTGCCCCTGGTAGTATAGGGCTATAAAAATTAAAGTCTCAATTCTTGTCCTCCAAGGAACTGTGATCACGTTCATTTCAGAAATAAACCACTATAAAACAATAGACTGCAGAAGGATGGAAGTAACATTCAGTGGCTCACAATGAAGGGAAATGCAGGGATAGGAAAAGACCAGGTACAACCAGTGAATGGATAGCACGTTTTTACATCTGGATCTTAAGATTCACATAGAAAAACAGAGGGATATAAAAGGAAGGCAGTTGTCACTGAAGACATTTCCTATTCTCAACAGAACACGGGGACCCGTGGCAGAAGCAAGGTGAGATAGGGCCAAAGTTGACTCACACTATTGCTTTCAATGAACCTGGAACAACATATCAATCCCAAGAACTTGATCAAGTTAACGCAAAAGTGTAAAAGAATTTCTTTTCCTGATCAGCTGAGGATGTGTTTGGGAAAATGAGTCTGCTGTTGCTGCCTTTGGCAGTCATCCCTTATGGAAGATGACAGAGACCCAGGGAAAGTGGTTGTGTTGGTATCCCAGCCCACAGCTTAATAATTTCAGAAAACTTTGCTGCTTGTCAATATTCCAAAAACTATACACATTAAACTAGTAAAAGTCTGTGAGTGTTAAACTCTAGCAAATTCTTCCCAGGGCTTTCTAGGCAGTGCAGCACAGACACCATCCCTTTTGTGTAAAGATGGCTGCCTCTAGCTCCTCACACAGAAAAATGCAATTAAATGAAAATCTGATTTTCAAGTACATCTTGCAGTTTATTCAAAGTGGAAAATAACTCGTGCTACAAACTTTTAGACTCCAGGCAGAGCACATGAATGCTGCTTTAATAGTTCATTTGTGAACTTGATTTTTATTTTTATTTTTTTAGAAAGACTTGGGGACAGCAAGGAGCTTATAACTAATATGACCGGGTTTGGCTCATCTTTACATAACATGAAAAGACCAGCAGATCCAAAATACAGTCCTAGAGAGGGCCAATCTCCCCTCATTTTCTGTTCATAGCTTTCACCCTAATAGAACAGGACGGGATTTAAACTCTGCCACTTTAAATCGGTTTTGAATCTTGCATCTAACTCTTCTCCTGGGTTTTAGTGCCATATTGCAATGTTAAAGTGTAAAACTCTGCATCTGCCGAGGCATTTGGCTGGAAAAGCAAGTATGTCGATGGCCATCCCTCGCTGCCATCACACATATGGAATTTCTGTGTTCAGCTCTGCCATCTGGTCGTTAGGCCGAGATTCACTCTTCATTGAATAAGGACCATCTACCACGTCCGCGCCTCTTACAATATGCTATCCTTTCCACGGTGTTATTTTGCAGTTCCTCTCTGATGACATTTTCTCCTTCCCACAGTCTCATCCTCACTTCCTCTCCGAATATTTTATAAAGAGCAAGCTTCACTGCCATTCAGGAAAACCACAACAGCAACAGAAAAAGAACACACAATGTAATGTATGTAATTGGACTGAGAACATTCAAAATTTCAAGTAGCTTCAAGCACAAAGTTGGGAATTTCATATATGAATATTGTAGATTCTGCCTTGAAAGTGTCCAAGATACCCTATCGACACACAACAACCTTAACTAAAAAAGACCATTTGATATTATGAGGACAGTGAGGGTTTATTCTCCTTGCCATTCTATTTCCTTATTTACAAAATTGTTATCATAGACCTAGACGATGTTTTCTTTTTTTGTCACAGGGATGTGACCCCAGGATGGTATATAACCTTTCTTAAGGTACACACTCTGTTGCCCCTCCTTGGGACAATACAAACACCTGACTAGTTCATTTCCTTCTTAAACCCCTCAACTCCTCATTAGGAGAAAAGAACAAATTCTCAGCCAGAAAATAAACAGCAACTTATTATAAAAATTTTAAAGGAAAATCCTCAGCAATCAGTCAACACAATTCATTGGATAGTCAGAAACAATTGAGTGGGATATTAACTTGATGGGAATAACAAAAGGAATTTAAAACCTGTAGCCAGATTCTGTGAAAAACAAAGTGCTAGCTTAGGGCTGGCTTGAAGGAGAATTGTGCATAATTGAGGCTTACATTTTATATTCTGAAACCTTCCCAAATTCCCTCCACAGCCTTGCCTCAACCCCTAACCACCAACCTCCCCACATGTCTCATCAAAATTTAACCATTCTATCAGGGACCTACTAGGGTATCTGCTTAAACTTGACTGCACATACAAATCACAGGGGCTCTTGTTGAAATACAAAATCTGGGGTGGAACTCAAGATTCTGCATTTCTAATAATCTTCTAGGTGACACCAATGCTGCTGATTTGAGGAAGATGCTTAAGTTGATACAAATGTCTCCTGCTCAATGCTCCTCCAATCTTTCCTATACCTGGGGAAAAAAAATTATAAAAGAAGACTGGATCCAAGTCTTTTATTTAGTAAGTCTCTTCTGTGTGCCAGGCATGATGCAGTAGCTATTTTTTTCATCATTTAAATTTTAGAAATTCTGGGCAATGGTTATTATTTCCCCCATTGATAGGTAAAGAAATCAGAGAGAGATCAATAAAGATAGGATTCAGCTAATTTATGTTGGACTCCAAATCCTGAGCTATTTACCCTACCCTACATTACTATTCTTTCCTGAGTCACCATGGGGTGCTTTACCCAAACCAGGACTCTTCTCATTTAAAGACGTGCTCCTTAGATCTCTGAAATCTTTGCGCGTGTTATTTTGCTCTTTTAATCCGCATGTCAGAAACCTAGAATACTTTCTATTACAATCAAGGCATGTTTTTTAAAGTTAAATAAATGTCTTATGTGAGCCCACATAAGACAAGTTTCTCCCATACAGAGTGAGAAGAGATGGAGTATGATTGCTAAGAGCAAACTTTCTGAAGTTTCAGACACTAGGTTAGAATGTCTGCTTTTCCATGTACTGGTTGTGCAATTTGGACCAAGGTGATTATTTGCCCTGTCTCAATTTCCTTATCTGTATAGTGTAAAAATACGATACAATACAGGAAGATATTATGATAATTATATTTAAATGCAAAGTTCTTAGCTCCATGCAAGCACACCTTTTGGTTTCAATACAGGATAGTTATAATTACAATTATAAGTAGTATCCTTGTTATGGAAGAGTACATTGTGAGGTACAGAAGGACCTATAACACTGGTTCTCAAACTTCCTGTACATTGTAATCACCTGGGGAGTTTTAAAAACTGATCCTAGATCCCACTACTAGAGTTTCCGATTTAACTAGCGTGGAGTATAGCTTGAACTGGGCATCAGTAGGTTTAAAAATTCTTCAAAAAAAAAAAAATTCTCCAGGTGTTTCTAGTACTTTTGGATTATAATACTCATGCTGCATTCCAGAACAGATAAATCAGAATCTCTATGGGTAAAATCTAACCATCAAATATTTTTTAAAAGTCCCTAGGTGATTATAAGGTAGAGCCACAATTGAGGACCACTGTTTCAGATAAAATCTGCCAGCAGTTTTAATTTCTGCTGGCTGCACAGTAGAATTATTTTAGAAGACAAAAAATATTGAGGACGGGCAGCATCATCTAGATGCAATTTGTGTCTAATCTCTGGGGATGACACTCAATAATATGTAGTTCTTAAAAGTTCCTGAAGGTGATTTTCTTTTTTTGTTTGTTTGTTTTTTTGGAAAGGCCTCACTCTGTCACTTGGGCTAGAGTGCAGTGGCATGGTCACAGCTTACTGCAACCTCAAACTCCTGGGCTCAAGTGATCCTCCTGCCTCAGCCTCCTGAGTAGTTGGGAATACAGGCACATGCCACCACGCCCAGCTCATTTTTCCTAAAGACAGTGTCTCATTCTTTTCAGATTGGTCTGGAATTCCTGGCCTCAAGTGATCTTCCCACTTGGCCTCCCAAAGTGCTAGGATTACAGAAGTGAGCCCCCGTGTCCAACCTCTGCAGGTGATTTTTAACATACAGCCAGGATGGAGATCTAGTATTCCAGTGACTCTCAATCTTTAGCCTGCCTCGCAATAACCTGAAGCAAATATTAAAACACAGATTCCTGGGCCTCATTCCAGGAATTTCTGATTAGATAAATATACAATGGGGCCTGGTAATTTTAATGTCTAACAAGTTTTCAGTTGATGTTGCTGACGACAACTCCACTAAATAAAACAGAAAACTATGAGCACATACAGATAGAAATAAAAATAAATGTAAATATTTGATGACAAGGTGTTTACATTGTTACAAAGTATCATCTCACAAAATATGTATTAATTACAAAGGGTGGCAGGGTAAATTTATTTGGAGAAGCTTGGCAGACACTACCTTAATCAAAGGATCAAAATAAACATCATCAGTTATGGGACAAATAAAAATCATGCACCATTTGATTGGTGCCAACTCCTTGTACCAAATGAGAAGTTGGCAACACTTCTGAGATTTTTCCTGCTAAAGAAACATAACCTGAATCCAATCGCAAGGAAATATCATGCAAACCTAAACTGAGGACCATTTTACAAACTAATTTCAAAAATATTCCTAAAAAATATCAAGGTTCTAAAAGCCATGGCTAAGAATTCATCCAGGGTGAAGCAGCCTAAAAAGATATTGATAACTCATGAGCTCAAGATGGTGAATGGATCCTTTTGGCAAGCAGGACATTACTGGGGCAATTGGGAGAAATATGAACGAGTCTGAGGAGTAGATGGCAGAAATGTATCGATACTAATTCATGATTTGGGTGTTGTGCTGTGGCTATAAAGGAGGGTGTACTTGCCTACAGGCAGTACACACCAAAATATTGTGGAAGAATGGGCTGTCGGGATGGCAACTTACTCTCAAAAGTTTTAGAAAAATAAAAGACATGTTTTTTTGGTACTACAACTCAAGCTTTTCTATAAATTGCAATTTTTTTTGGAAAACAAAACTTAATTTTAAAAAGTCAATGTAGTTTCATTTTGCAGAGGTCTTTCTTGGAAACAGGCCTGCTAACCAAGGCTAGAATGTGTTTGCATCTCAGTAGAGACAGAGGAAGGAAATTAGTTTATGTTGCTTTTTAAATTGCCTCAGCTTAAACTACTTTAACTCTGGTGTCTTCCCTTAACCCTGATGTGTATCTTCTTTCACCCCACACTCAAGCATCCAAAGAGTTTAAAAACACAGGCTTCAAGTGGTCTTTGTTGCAATATTTTTCTGTCTCCCTGTGTGTTTCTTTACAATTTTATCATGCCTCTAACTTGGCATTTTTCTTCACATTCTTTCTTTTTGTATCTCATTTTTGCGTCTTTCCAATAGCTTTGTACTTTCTGCCTACCTGCCACATGTTATAACTTTTCTGTGTGATCCACACTTAATATTTCTACCTTATCACTCTGTTTTATCTCACCTGGTAAAACCATTAAATTCTTTCTGGCCTATTTGCTTTTATCTTGGTCTCAATTTTTACCACTGATAAGGATTTTTCTCACACAATGAATCTCATTTTTACTAGTCTCATTATTTTCTCTATTCCTTTTAACCAAGTAACATTTAAAGGTATTCATAATCCTACGATTACAGTCATCTTTATTCATTCATTTATTCATTCATTCTACAACTACTTGTTATACACTTTTAAAATGAAAACAACAATGCACTATGTATAATAAAAGTACAAATAAGATACAACATGGTTCTTGGCCTTAAATAGTCCATGGTTTAATTATAATTCTATAATGCAATGCAATGCAGGGTGAATATTGCTAAGCAGCGTTGGGTGTTCCTTTCTCTATGTCTCTATGGCAGTCTGTACATACTCTGTCTAATGAAAGGAGGAGTTTCACGGTGGAAGTTACATTTCAGTTGATGTTGAAATGTGATTGTGAGTTTTTTAGTTACAGAATGATAGCAAATATGCCGATTCAGAGAAGAATGAAAGAGCGTGAAGGTTCAAGTAATAGCGGGCCTCTGGTGTGGTTTCAGTGAAAAGAACAAAGGAAGACAGGAGACTGAGAAGCAAGGTTTGGACTATTAGATAAAGCTTGTCTTAGAGACAAGCTAAGGTGTTTGGACCTGAACCCATACAAAATAAAAAACCATTAAATAAGACTTTAAACTGAGGATTGAGGTAATCAAGTTTATGTGTTAGAAAGACTGCCATGGAGAATGAATTGGAGATGCAGGATATGGATCCAGGATGTATACTGGGTGACTCTAGCAAGACCCCCACAGGGAGAAGGCTCAAGCCGGCACAAAGGCAGCAACACCAGGGAGTGAGGGAAGGTGGTTCTTCAGGGATGGTCAGGAGATTTTCTGGTGATCTGCTGTCTCTAGAAACCCACCTCTGCCTTGTAAAACATCATCAGCTGCTTTTTGAGTCCTTCCTTCCTGACCTGTGTCTTCAAAGTTGAGTCTTGAAAGCTCAGAAAGCTTGAAAATGATGATTGAGAAGGGTGAGTCTAAATACACAGAACAAGAGTGAAAGCTCAATGCTGCTAAGACCAAAGAGGGCAAATGAGAGCCTGAACTTGAGTTGTTACAGTAGGGTTGAAGAAAAGCAGAAGGATTCGAGAAGAATTTATGAGAAACATGGGAATTCGTGATTTGTTAGATAGGGTGTGGGAGCGAACTCCAAATAAATGAAATAAATGTCATGTTTTGGGTTTGGACTGACAATTCCTATTTCAGTTTCCTGAAAATGTGATAGAAAACAAATCAGGAAGCGTCAGTCTATGGAAGATGAAAGAATTAATTCTATTCTGGGCATTTGAATTTTAGCTGTTATGGATATTCAGATAAATATGTTCAGCTAGAAAGCAGATGTATATGACAGAAGCCAGGAGGATGTCTGTCTAAGAGATTTAGATTTAGAAATCATTATGCTATCAGTGTGTGTTAAAACCACGATGCTAGGTGGAATTTTCAAAGGATAATGCATGAAGGGAGAAAAAACATCACTGGCATGAAAACAAAGCATAGGGAAACACATGTGGAAGAATCGGGTGGAAGGAATCAATAAACAGCTGGAGATGTTATCAAAGACTAGAGCGAGATGCCAGGAGACAGCCACTCTTTTCTCCTTCCTATCAGTACTTCCCATAGCAGGCAGAGTAATCGTTAAACAACAGACATTCAATTAGGTTATTCCTCAGCCTAATGCCTTTCAAGACTTTCCAGGGCTTTTTCAATAAAACCTGCTCACTTCCCCCAAGCCCACAAGGCCCTGCACAGTCTGGCATCTGTTTATTTCTCTAGCTTCATCTGATGCCAACTCTTGTCTCTTTCCTCACATTCAGCCACTGGGTCCTTTCTTGGTCCATCCTCAGTGGCTTTACCTACACTATATCTTGACAAGCAAGCGTAGCTCCACGTTCTTCATGGGACTGGATCATCATACTTGTGTAGTTTTATATCACCTTTTGCTTCCCAGAATTTCTACAACTACAAGAGCTGAAAATATGCAAATTTTCCACATTCTTTGAGTCCTGAAAGTTTACTAGATTATAGTGTCATTGACTATTCCTTTGTTCCTCTATACACACACATACATGGAAAAAAAAAAAACTTTTGTTTATAGCAGACATTATTGAAAGCCTTTCCTGTTGAAGGCATTGGGCCAGAGGCAGCGAGGGACGTTGGAATGAATATGACTAAGTCTCTGTCATAAAGGTGGCTAAGAGGAAGTAAAAATATACAGAAAGTACTACATTCAAATCTAAAGATAGCACATTAAAGAAGAACCAATTTTCCGAAGAAGTGATGGTTAATAGTGGAAAGTCAGGAAACTTTGTTATGTCTGGGCTTCTGAACTCACAGCATGTGTATTCTTGGGCTAATTTTTTCTGGCAGTGAATATTAATTTGTGGATGAGAACAAAGAAAAGAAAGTTTTCTAGAAAGATTAGAAAAGAAAATTAAGAAGCAAATATTTGCTATATTTTTAAGAACATATGTATGCTTCCCAGAGTTTAAACCTTAATGATTTTCCTTTATAATCTTAAAATCATGGGACTTGGTATCAGAAACTGTATGTATTGGCCAAGTACTACTTCACAGTGATGAGTTGAATGGCCTTAGACCTCCCTTACCCACACAGCAAAGGGAAGTAATATTTTCTAACATATGCTCCATGCAGAGTTCTTATGATAATATCATTAAAAATCACAGATGTGAAAGTGGTTTTAAAACTGTAAAGTTTAAATAAATAAAATGAAAAATGGTGATGGTTATAAAAGTAGTTTTGAAAACAATTTGCACTGGCATCTTCAATTGATATCTCTCGGAAAACATAGTGTAGTCATGAGTTGGCCCACTATTGTTCTTATAATAATTATTCAACATCCAGAATTTTACTGGCTGTCCACTACATGGAATCTTCTTTTTCAAAAAGGCAAGATCAAATAGTTCTAGAATGTAGCGTATACTCAAAAATCAGGATTACCAAATTATACTTTACTGGAGCAAATGTCTTTCACTAGAGGTTAAATAAATAGAGGTTAAAGATGGAATAGTGCTTGGAAAAACAATGTCAAAAGATCTTTTTTAACTTGAAAAAGCCCTTTCATTCTACTAATTATTTAATGAAAAATCAACACACATTTATTTCACGCTATGCGACAGCCAGGTTATATGGTAGTTTTTGAAAGAGATAGCAGAGAACAAAGACCTTAATCTCAAGGAATTCTAAGTCTTTTAGGACTCAACAAATATGTATTCATTAAGCATTCAGCAAATACCTAAAATCCACTTGGAGATAAGAGAACAAATGGAGTCGTTAGAGAACATGAAGTAAGATAATCAAGCATATATGTGTGTATATAAATACATATATGATCATGCACATATTTTAAAATTCACACTTTGATTATTTTAGGAATTCAGAAGAAGAAGGAACATCTATCTTCAGGTCTGAGTTTTCTAAGAGAGCTCCATAGAACAAGACATGACATGGATTTTAGAGAATTAATAGAATTTGAACTGACAAAAGAAAAGGGGACACTTTCTAAACAAAAAGAATAATATCAATAAAAGCTTAAAAGTAACATGTATATTATTTCATGCATCACCTTGCACTTTATGAGTATTTAATAACTATTTCCCAGTAAGAACAAAGAATGAATGTTAGATCAGTTAACGGAAAGCTCCAAATGTTAGGCTAGGGAGTTTGAATTTGATCCAAAAGACAATGAGGGAATATATAAAATATTGTTATACTCTAACCTTGAATGTCTTTGAATCTAAAAGTTCGAGGATGTGGTTAGTATCACTTGACTATTAGAATAATTATCTATTACATTAATGCTACTTTCAACACACTTCAAAAATATATTTTTTTCTTTTTTTAAGGAGTGCATCCTTTGGTTTCTTTTACTTTCTCTTATATCTATAAATGAAAGTTTAAATGATTCATTAAAAATACAACCAAAGTGATATCATATAAAATTATGCAGGTTTCAATTTCCACAAGTAAATAATTAAATACATTTTAAAAGATGTTTGTATTCCTTCCAATGGACCAGATTTAACTTTCCCTTACGTTGTTATTAAATTGATTTAAGTGAGCCTAATATCTCAAAAATTTAAAAGTATTGCTTTTCAGTGACTGTTCTCATTTGTTAGAAGAGCTATTTTTCTGCAATTTTTTTCCTCAGTATACATTTGCAACATCCATTTAGCATTTTTCACCTTTATCCTCATTGTATTAGCATTATCTCACACTGTTCTTTTCATTTTTTTCTAAATGGTTTTCTTAGATTTGATTTTATGACATATGCCATTATTAGATTAGGTTGAATTTTCACAGCATAATATCTAGACCAACAGTTTTCTAACATTTTGTTTAGCCAAGAAAGCATTTATTTGAACAAAATCATATAAATCTAAAATACAAAAGAGGCAAAATGGAGCTATTTTGTTAATGCGGGTGTCAGATGCTCAGCATTCTGCATGTGCCTTCCCCCCTTTGTCCCCCTCCACTGTCTCCAAGAAAGCTCCAAAGATTTCCTGGACTTTTGTCAACCATGGCTTGAAAGCAACTATTACAGATGCCAGTTTCTATTAGTCATTTGCCTTCAATTTTAGTATCTATCACTGAGAAAGCCATAATCTCTTTGGTTATGGAACATAATCTATGTGTTTTTCATTTTCCCTAGGAATAAAAGACAGAAAATTGAGAAATACACCCTCCCATGTACACATATTGAAGGCATCTTTCTTCTATAAAATAAAAATTAAAATATCAACATATAGTAGGTGTTTTTTTATTCAGCATATTTAAGAGCTATACTTGGTCAAACAATAGAAAAAGTTGAGATAAGCCTGGAATCATGGAAAAGATACTTGTTTTCCTTGCACATTTGAACTTCAATTATATATATTTGTATTGATTTGCCAGTTTGGTGGGGGCAGGGTTTGGGGGGGTGGTTCAAAGTATATGAATATTTTTATTTTTAATTTATTTTATTTTTTCAATTGAAAAATAAAATTGTATATATTTATCACGTACAACATGATGTTTTAAAATAGTATACATTGCAGAATAGCTGAATGAGCTAATTAACATGCGTTCCTTCACATACTTATTTTTTACGGTGAGAACACTCAGAAAAGAGACAAGATGGCTGACCAGAGACACCAGCTGCCAGATTGTCTCAGAAAGAAGAAAAAGTGCCAGAACCTACAAGAGATTCCACGGGAAGAAGCTGCGGAGCTAAACAAGAAAAAGCAAGATATCGCAGAGGACATCTCCGAGAGGCTTGGAGTCCAGTGAAAAGGATCAGTGGAGCAGTTTGTTTCTCCCTCGCTCACATTTCGGGCAGTCAGCAAGCTCCCAAGCTGCTGGAGAGCCTTTCTACCCTCAGGAGCCCAAAAGCTGCTGCTGCCAGTGAACTCAAAGCTTCTTGAGGACGAAGCACCAGCCCGCCAGCCCCCTTGGGGCACTTCCTGTCAACACACACCTGCACAGAGACTGCAGGTGCCATATTGCTCCTCCCCAGGGGGATTTAGCCCCTCAGTTTTTGTCTTGCTCATTCCCACACAAACATTTCCCAACTCCGGCCCAGACTGTGGGTCCCAGAGGGAGCCGGTGGATCCCCGCAGATGTGTGTGACCCCAGACCCTGGCCATTCCAGGTGGGCTGCCTTCCGGAGAGAGGGACAGAAAGGACCAGAGTGCTCACTTTCTTCCATCCAGACTCTCTTTCTCCTCCTCCCCTCCCCTCCCCACCTGTGGCTGCCAGATTGAGCCAGGGCTCTCAGGAGCTGCTGCCTCCGCCCCTGTTGGTGCATACACCACACCCGGGCTTCCACAGAGAGAGGGGCTAAAACCTTTCCTCTTAAAGACCTGCAGAAGACTAAGGGGTGCTCAGACTGAGTTGCCTGCTTTCCAACCCTCCTCAGTGCTGCTTACCCACCTGCTCCATCAGAGCAGGGCACACCCCTAAGAGGAGGGATATCAAACCTGCTTGAGCACCCCATAGACAACTCAGGACTAAAATGCTTCTCCCTGGCATGATCAAGGATTGATCTTTGGGGACCCAGAGACAGTCCTGCAGGCCAGATTCCAGTTCCCCCAGGGCTCAATCTTGTTGCTGGCGGGGGAGGGGGGGCGGGCACGGGAAATGGATGGAGGGGAGGTTTGTGAACTAATCTCAGGAGGCAGGGATCCAGCACTACCGGCAGAACTGAAAAGAGCATCATGTGGATCCCAGCTGCAGGGCATGGAGCACCCCTCCCCCACAGGAAGGCTGTGCTTTAAACCCAAGGTAGGATCCTGGACAGGGACGCTCCCAGCCCTTAGCGTCACCATGGGGGAGCTCCGCTAGTTTGAGCTGCCTGCTGGCAGATGTGGGAGAGAGACTGTGGAGCACAGGGGAGGAAGAGTGAAACCTGCATCTGACAGCTAGATTGTGAATCACTCACACACACACACACACACACACACACACACGTCATGATACGGCCACTAGCCAGAATGTTTTACTTAGCTAATAAACATTAGTGGTTATTCCAGAATTATTTAAATAATTTCTGTAGTATATATGAAAACCCTGCATGTCAAAACTATCATCGATAAAATTCAGTTTGAGGAAAATCTCCAGTCATGATGTGTATCACTGTGAATACTTAGGTGACAGCAGATTAGATGTTGCTTAAAGAAATGTCCAGACCCTAAATGCCTTCCTGTAGCAAAAGGAGGCAGAACACGGTGGTGCAGGGACAGGGCTCTGGCATCAGAGAGCTCTGGCTGCTAGGTCTGACTCTCCCAGTTGTGAATTGTGAGGCTTTGAGTGATGCACAGAACCTCCCTGAGCCTCAGTTTTCTTAACTATAAAAATTTTATTTTGTCCCTAATGAGGTTTTTATGAAAAAAAAAAAATCTGTTATGGACTGAATGTTTGCATCCTGCTAAACTCATATGTTGAATTCCTAACCCCCAATGTGATGGTTTCAGGAGCTGTGACCTTTGGGAGGTCAGGAGGTTGGAGCCTTCATGAATGGGATCAGCGCTCTTATAAGAAGAGACGTGAGCTCTTGCTCCTGCACTCTTCTCTCTACCGCATGAAGATGTAACGAGAAGTGGCCAGCTACAAATGGGAAGCGGCCCCTCACCTGACACCAGATACCATCACCTTGATCTTGGATAGCCTAGCTTCCAAAACTGTGAGGAATAAATATTTTTTTTTATTTAAGCCACACAGTCTTTGTAAATTTGCTATAGCAGCCCAAACTGACTGGAAAAATAGCTAAAGATCTTAGCATTATTTTTG
Organism: Eulemur rufifrons; assembly: GCF_041146395.1. Lineage (NCBI taxonomy): Eukaryota > Metazoa > Chordata > Mammalia > Primates > Lemuridae > Eulemur > Eulemur rufifrons. The sequence continues at coordinate 26,264,049 of NC_090987.1, read as the reverse complement.
CACATTGAAGTAGCTAAATATATCACCATGGTAAGTTAATATATCTTCAAATGTGCCTAGTGAACAGGTTAGAATTTTGAGACCTAGACATGGGGGCAGACTGGAGAGAGGGAGCACCAGGAGCAGGGCACTTTAGAGGGCCAAGTGTAGAAGACCATTGCTTTTATCACAGAGATTTCCTATGAACCTTCTTCTGCAGTGGAATTGCACATGGAACCCTCAGAGGCAGCCCCTGAGGACAGGTGAACATACAAGTGATTACCTGAACAGAAGCTCCTTGATGCTGGGCAACAACATCAAATTTTTTTCACCACTATGCACCTGATGCCCAATACATCACAATTGAATGATTAACAAATAGTTGTTCAACAATTGCATGATAAATGAACAAAAGGTATATCCTAATAACGTAGTATCGTATTTTCAATGTCATGTGCTATCTTACTATACTCTTCTCTACTTATATCAGCAGCCTATTTAAAACTCACTTTGAAACAAGTCTTAAGATTCAATTCCAGCCTTTTCTTTTGCGCCCTTCCTTTTGCTCTCCCTTTGCTGCGACAGTGGGTGCAGTCATCATCTGTGGTGTACCATGCTCTGTAAACCTATGTCTCACTCTTGCCCTATAATCCTATCTTTCTCTCCTCAACAAACCTCATTTTCATGCTTGCCTTAAAAAAAAGGATTCAATTCCAGATAACATTTGGACATTCCTTTGAGGTTTTAATATATGAATTTTATTAGAATCCTTTATTTACCCTTGTTTCTGAGTCTCATTCATAGAGGACGCTCACTAAGGAAGAGCCTTAGCTGTTATTCTGTCACATATTTTGTAGCCTCACCTTAAAAAAATTAATAGGCCTGATTATAAATGCATAATGACATGTACCCACCATTACCGTGTCACACAGAATAGCTTCACTGCCTTACAAAATCCTCTGTGTTTCACCTATGCATCCTTCTCCCCTCCCCTTCCCAACTCTTGATCTTTTTACTGTCTCTAAAGTTTTGCCTTTTGCAGACTGTTGTATGGTTAGAATCAGGCAGCACACAGCTTTCTCAGATTGCCCTCTTTCACTTCGCAATATGCATATAAAGTTCTTCTCATGGCTTGAGAGTTCATTTCTTGTTATTGCTGAATAATATTCCATTGTGTGGATGTACCACAGTTTGTTTATTTATTCACTTATTGGAGCACATTGGGGTTTCTGTAGACTCATTTTTAACCTCACGTTATAATCAAGAGGTCATTTACATTTTAAGGACCACTGTTTTCCAGCACTAGTATCAAAATATGTTCTCTTGAGAAAAATTCCTCTATGGGCCATGCTTTTCTCCTTCTTTCAATTTCAAATGTATTTTGAGTACAAAAACACATTTCAGCAAGAGTTTTAAGCTAATAATTACAAAAAACAGAAATGCTTGATCTTTCCCTAAGAATGGTGAGGACAAAATGCAGTTCAAAAATTGTCATTTCTTTGTGCAAACAATAATAAATGAATAATTCCTACATTCTCATTTCCGAGCTAAAAACAGAGATATATTGGTGAATAACTAAACATATCTTCAATCCTCATGTTCAAGAATGTGCATCATTAGAATAGAGATAAGAAAGGCAGCAATATTTATTTCAATTGGTGAAGTATGTTCTTTTCACCCTGTGTTCTTACTCTTGGTTTCAGCTTATGTTATTTGAAAAAGGACTTGATGGAATGATTTTGAAAGCCACATCACTAAACTTCTCCACCCATAACTTTTCTTTAAAAAGAAGCTGTTTGCTGACACTGTTTCAGAGATTTTATTCTTTTACGTTTCATAACTACGAATTTTACTGAACTCTTACAACATTTTCAGTTCTTCCTTTTCTTCATTTTTTTAAAAGTAGTTATTAAGTTTTCTATTTTTCCAATTTGATCTTGTGAGCCACTAAATCTCTGTCATATAATTCAGAATTTTTAAAGCTTCATAGACAGTTCTTCTTTGTAAGTTGGCCTTTACAACATAAAAAAAGAAAGAAGGAAACATCACTTCCACTCCCAACATGTGATGACATCTTTATTTTTTCCCACGTGCTAGCTCAGACGATTGCTCATACTGTGGGAAAATTAAGGATGCTAAATGACTTTCTTCTCGCATCATATGCCTGAGACTTTAAATGCATGTGGCATAATGTGCTCTCACAACTTATGTCTTCTGCACCCCCCGCCAATCCTCACAGCCCATCTCACTAACTCATCACCAGCCAATCAATAACGGCCCCTGCTGAGAGGGTGTGGAAGAAGAATATCTTTCTTTTTCACATAAATATTTGAAATTGGCCTAATTTTATTGTCCTGTGCATGGGTGCAGTGACAATAGCTTTCCATTTAGATGTGTGGAGAGATGCACTGGTGCAGAAGTACCTAATTAGGCAGACTAAATAGAAATGTTCCACTGAAGTGTGTAACTGCAGAAACCATCATCTGCCTATGTTCCAGTTGCGTAAGAGCGAGTCCTATTAAAGAAAGGTGATATCTGACAGAAGCCAACAGATCTTTGCTACCTTTCCACTGTCACATGTACAGTTACCTTCCTCTTAGCCTTCCTTTTTTTCCCTTCCCTTCTCCCACCCTATTTGCATTCCTTATTTTCTTCTTATAGAAACTTTCTTGCTCTCCTCTCACCTTTACTGGTATTTCCTTCCTTCTTCTTGTGCTTCCTTTTCTCCCTTACCTACTTTTCTGTATATCTTTCCTCTTGGGCATGGGAGTAACAAAACTATCATAGGATTGTGATTTGAGATGATCGATTGTGCAGCACCGAGAAGCCTAAGCTTCAAGGAGATTGCCTGCATGTGTGGAACTTCGTTAGAAAAATATTACGATTTTCTAGGCAAGAGATGATGAAGTTCTGAAATGGTGGTCACAAGCAAGGTAAGGAGAGGATAGATGAAAAGTGTTGTAAAGATAGAATTGACAGCTTCTCAATTATAGAGAAGACTAGAGCACAGCTTCAGGACACTTACAGAGTCATTTGCACATCGTAACCATTAATTTTTCAACCACTAATGCGGCAATGCAATGTGAACTTCAACAAGTCTGCCCTGTATATGCATAACAATATCATAAATAAATCAGGGGAAAACTAATGAGAAAATATATCAAAGAGCCACCACGTAAGCTCCATGAAGAAAATCAACAACAGTTTGTAATTCAGTTCAATCATGTACTGGGGTAATTGCATATTACGCAATCCAAAAGAATGCGAACTTTCTACTGTAAAAATCAGGTTGAATCTTGAATGTTGGTTATCTGTGAGCAGAGACTTCTACATAGGGACTATGGGGGGTTGGCATGTTTAGATGTGCTAAAATATGCACTTGAAAAAAAAAAAACACTTCTCTCCTATGACCTCTTTGGAAAAATAATACCATTGGGCATCACGCCTTGGAAACTCACATGGCATGGTTAATGAAAAGCCAGGAGTTTGGAGAGAATATTGAATTTGAAAGTCTCTGAAAGTGTTCCCCAAATGGGTTGTTAAGTCCCTGTGACAGAGAACATTAGTGCTAGATGATGACAGTCATTCGATTCTAAACACAAACCATATTGTCTGTGATTAAAGGCAGATGCCAGAGGAGGGCATCCAGGGCATTGTGGCCAGAGCTGTGTTAGAACTATCCTTTGGCGATTTCAAGGCTGTGAATAAAAGTAATAGTAATAATTGCAATAAATAAAACAAAATCTGCCTTCATCTCCATTTGAAAGATATATGTCTATAACTTCTGAAAGCTTAAGGTTCAAATTTTCTCTACATTTAGGGAAAGACACCAAAATTCTTCTTTATATTTTTTTTTCTATTACAGATGCAAAGAGCAAAAATTAAGCAAACTCCAGCCACAAACAGAAGATATTTATAGCAACAATTAAGAGCATATATGTGAGTGAGGATCTATTTTCCTGTGAATCTATGCTGTGCCTATTTATCTGTGTGGCATGTTAGGCTTGGGGAAAGGACAGGTGATTAACCTGTTTTTGTCCCTGTAATACGTTTATTCAGAAAAATATAACTATTTTTCATTTCGATGGATTTATTTTTCCAGTAAGTGTTTATTCTGCTTTTGGTGAAATAGTTTTTCCTTCTTTTAAACTTTTAAAAATTGATATAGTTGTACATATTTTGGAGTACATACTATAGTTTGATATATGTATGCAATATGCGATGATCAAATCAGAATAATGGGGATATCCATCACCTCAAACATTAATTGTTTCTTTGTTTTGGGAAAATTACAATTCTTCTCTTCTTGCTATTTTGAAAGACACAATAAATTTATGTTAACTATAATTTCCCTACTGTATTATCAAATACTAGAAATTATTCCTTTTATCTAACTGTATTTTTGTACCCATTAACCAATTTCTTTTCATCCTACTCCTTCCGCCTTCCCTTCCGGGCTGGGGGAGCTCCCCGATATGAATGCGAACATGAAACATTTGCCTTTCTGTGCCTGGCTTATTTCACTTAACATAATGATCTCAATTCCCTCCATGTTGCTGCAAATGACAGAATTTCCTTCTGTTTTATGGCTGAATAATATTCCATTATGTATATATAGCACATTTTCTTTATTTATTCACCCATTGATGGACAGTTAGGTTGATTGCATATTTTGGCTATTGTGAATAGTGCTGTAATAAACATGAGGTGCAGATATATCTTTGATACACTGATTTTCTTTCTTTGGGATATATTTGCTGCATTGTATGGTATTTTTAGATTTTTGAGGAAACTCCATACTGTTTTTCATAATGGCTGTACTGCTTTACAGTCCCACCAATAGTATATGAGTCTTCCTCCTTCTCTGCATCCTTGCCAGCATTTAATATTTGTCTTTTTGATAACAATCATTCTGACTGGGGTGAGATGGTATCTCACTGGGGCTTTTATTTGCATTTCCCTGATGATTAGTTATTTGAGCATTTTTTTTTTTTGACTTCTCTAAGTCTTCTTCTACAACCTCATTTAAGTGGAATCAGACTGTATTTATCTTTTGGTGACAGCCTTATTTAATGTAGCAAAATGTCCTCAAGGTTCATCCATGTTGTAGCCTTGTCATAATTTCCTTCCTTTTAAAGGATAAATTGTATCTCATTTTCTGTATATACCACATTTTGCTTATTCATTTATCAATCTATGGACACGGGTTACTTCCATATTTTAGCTATTGTGAATAATGCTGCTAGGAACATGGGCATACAAATATCTCTTTGAGACACTGCTTTCAATTTTGTGGGGTATATACCAAAAGTAGAATTGCTAGATTATATGGTAATTCTATTCTTAAATTTTTGAGGAACTGCTGTATTGGTATGGTATATAGTATGGTATACAGGTATTGTATCGGTGTAATGCTAGCCTCATAGAATGAGTTAGGAAGTATTTCCCTCTTTTCAAATTTTTGGAAATATTTGAGAAGGATTAGTATTAGTTCTTTTTAAATGTCTTCTGGAATTTGCCAGGAAAACCATCAGGTCCAGAATCTTTCTTTCTGGAGAGATTTTGGATTACTTATTTAATCTCCTTACTAATTATAGATCTATTTAGATTTTCTATTTCTTCATTATTTAATCTTGGTAGGTTTTGTATTTCTAGGAATTTGTCCATTTCATCCAAGTTATCCAATTTGTTAGTCTACAATTGTTCATAGGACTCTTATAATTTTTTTTCTTCATCTCTGTAAAATCAGTAGTAATGTCCCACTTTCATTTCTGACTTTAGTAATTTGAGTCTTCTCCCTTTTTTTCTTAGTCCATCTAGTTAAAGGTTTTGAAAAAAAGGCAATTCTGCTGATCGTTTTCAAAGAACCAACTTTTAGTTTTATTAATTTTCTCCATTGTTTTTCTATTCTCAATTTCATTTATCTCTGCCCTAGTCTTTATTAGTTCTTTCTTTCTGCTGTCTTTGGGTTTAGATTGTTCTTTTTTGCTAATTCCTTAAGTTGTAAAATTTGGTTGTTGACTTGAGACCTTTCTTGTTTTTGAATGTAAATATTGATAGGTACAAATTTCTCTTAGCACTGCTTTCACTGTGTCCCAGTAAAACTGTTTCCAGTTTTACTTTTGTTATTGATTTCGAACTGTATCCTGTTGTGGTCAGAGAAGACAATTTGTGTGATATCTGTCTTTTCAAATCCATTAAGATTAATAAAGACAAAGACAGTCTTAATAGACTGAAAGGACACTGGTCCCATTAAGTCCCCTATAAGTCACTTCAGCTGGAGGTAGGGGGCACTTGCAACAGTGGGAGATGGTAGCCTCCAGCCTCTTTGTCTGCATCTCTATGCTCAGAAGCAACAACCAGCAATCAGAGCACAGATTTCCAACTCTGGGAGAGAGGTCCCTATGCCCACCCTGGGTTTGGCAAGCTTTATTCAGGTTGTTTCAGGCGCATGTGTACAGGGACTTGCCACTGTGGAAGGGGAAGAATAGCCATAGATTCTATGTCCTAAGAGCTGTAATTGACGAAAACCAAGCACAATTTACTATCCAAACCTTCCCCTGGAAGTTGCAAGCCTTCAATATACTCCAGAGTTCCAAAAGAATTACATCAGACAGATTCTGCCAGTGTCATTATTGTCTAGAAGAGACACATTCCTGGTACTTCCTACTCCACCATCTTCCTGTCATCTTCTGGCCAGTCCTGGAGTTTTGTTTGTGGATAAAGTTTTTTGATGATGAATTCAATTTCTCAAACAGACATAGGGTTATTTTATTTATTATTTTATCTTGCATCAGTTTTGCTAAGTAGTTTTCAAGGAATTTTCCTATTTAATATAAGGAAAATATATGGGCATTAAGTAGTTCATAATATCCTCTTATTATCTTATTATTGCTTTTAGTATCTACTATGATACCCTCTCCTTCATTTTGATATTTGTAATTTGTGTTTTCCCTCTTGGTCAGTTTATCTAGGGCTTTATAAATTTGGTTGATCTTTTTGAAAGAACTAACTTTTGACTTTGATTTTCCCCAGTGTTTGTTAATTTTCCATTGTGTTGATTTTCTCTCTTATGTTTATTTTCTATTACTTTGGATTTACTCTATTCTTCTCTCCCAATTTATATTAAAATAGAAGCTAAGATCATTTATTTTATATATTCTTTCAATAGTAAAATTTAAAACTATAAATATTCCTCTACACTGCTATAGTTTATCTCAAAAATTTATTACTCAGTTTAAAATTTTTCTAATTTCCCTTATGATCTTTTCTTTGACCTAATTACTACTTAGAAATTTGGTAGTTTTCAAATATTTTTGATATTTTTTACATCTTATTGTTATTTAGTTTAATTCTATTATGGCCAGAAAACCTACATTGTATAATTTCATTTTTTAAATGTATTAAGACAGTTTGTTTTGTTGCCAGTAGGTAGTAAGACCCAGTATGTGGTCTATCTTGCTAAATATTTTTTGAGCACTTGAAAAAAAAAATATGTATTCTGAATTTCTTTGATGTATCATTCTACAAATATTTAATTAACTTTGTTTAATACTATTACCCAAAACACCTATGTCATTACTAATTTTTTTTTTTAATCATTCTATCAAGTGCTGAAAGATGTTGAAATCTTCAATGATGATTGTGAATTTCCTATTTCTCTTTTAAATTCTCTCCATTTTGGTCATATGTGTATTGAAGTTTTATTATCGGCTACATAGGCATTTATATTTATGATTGTTATTTCATCCTTTGAAACAACTCTTAATATGAAAATCCTTCTGCCATTAATATCTTTTGTCTCGATGCCTATTTTATTTAACACATTTAATATAGCAACTCCAAACTTTATTTGATTTATATTTTCATCTTTTTCTATCCATTTAACTACTCTAGTCTTTACATTTAAAGTGCATGTCTTGATGACAGCATATGATTGGGAAGTGCTTTTTTCAAATTATTGTTAAAATTTCTGCATTTCACTTAGAGTGTTTACTTCAATAAATGCAATGTAGTTATTAATATGATTGGATTAACACCTACCATTTTATTATATGCTTTTTCTGTTTGTCTCTTCTGGTTTTTATTTTTTGCTTCTGCTTCTCCTTCCTGTGTTCCTTTGAATTATTTGTATATTTTTCAGAATTCCATTATAAGTTATCTATTGATTTTCTCCTAAAATTTTAATGCATCTATAATTTCTTATAGAACACTTTAAGTTAATATTGAGCCACAGAGCATAAAACTGTAGAAAGCTTGCAACTATTCAGGTCAGTTTACTATACCCTATCTACATACATTATAACCCACAAGACAATGTTATGTTTTTGCTTTAAACATTCATAAATATTTTAGACATTAATAGAAAAAATACTCTTTTATATTTATCCAAATATTTACGTTTCTAGTGATCTTCCTTCCTTCATGAGAATCTGAGCTTATTTATGGTATTATTCCTCTTTATCCAGGAAACAAAACAAAGTATAGTGTTCTGTTATTTACACTTTTTTCATCTTCATTCTTGAATGATATGTTTATTGGACATAGAATTCTGAATTTACAGTTTATGTTTCTATCACTATTTTAAAGATGTTTATTCATTGTCTAATCTTTATAATTTTTGATTAGAGGTTAATAATTATTGAAAAGATGGTTATAGTGCATGTACTATCATTTTTGTTCTATTTTGTATCTTCTATTTCTCTCCCCATATGTTTATGTTTTTCTTCAAAACTTTCAACATTCTTATAATGGCTATTTTAAAGTCCTTTTCTTCTAATTCTATCATTTCTGTAATTTTGAGTTTGTTTTTATTGACTGATTTTTCTTCTGGCTATAAGTTACTTTTTGTGCTTCTTTGCACATCCAGTAATTTTTCATTAGAGGGTAATGATATTTGTTATAGCAGACAATTAAGTTACTTACTAATAAATATGTTCTTTTTGAGACTTGTTTTTAAGATTTCTTAGTATGACAGCATAGGAGATTTTTTTTTTCCTAGGACTAAATTAGCCCTAATCTTAAGAAATAACCTTCTTGGGGCGATTTCCAGAGAAATTTCTACCATAGATGTTCAATGAGGTCTTTTCACTCTAGCTAAATAGAAACTCAAATATATTCCAGCTCTCTGTGAGCTCTCTGTTGAAATTGTTCAGCTTACAAATCTTCAATAGTTTTTTTTTTTAATTATTATTACTCAATAGCTCAAGGAAACATTATTTAGATTTCTGAAGCTTTTCTCTGCATACCTCCCTCATTTACAATATACCGTCTTGTAATTTCTAGCCATCTCCACCTTTATAACCTCTGACCTTTGTATATTCAGCTCAGTGAGACTGTTATTATTTTCTTGGGATTCCCCTTCTTGCACCAGGGTCTTGAAAGTGTCTCCACAAGCAGAATACAAGGGTAATCATATGGCTCACCTTATTTGTTCTGCTTCTCTAATATATATATCTATATATATTAGATATATAATATATATTATAATCATAATATAATATATATATTTTATATATACACACATACTGTTCTGTGCTGCCTTGTGCTGCTTGTTGTTCAGCTTCAGAAAGCAGTTGTCTCATAATATTATATCTACTTCTCTAGTTGCTTAATGTGGGAGGACAAATATGGTACCAGTTCTTCCACGGACAGAAAAGAATTTTCTTTGTGCTGTTTTTATCTTCATGATTTATTTAAAATGGATGAATTTTTTCTTATAATTATTTTTCATGCTTATATCTAACTCTATAGCTCCTATCATATGATAAGAACTAAGAAAATATTGTTGAAAAATTAAATTAATGAGTAAACAAATATCTTATAAAACATATTTGGCCTAATGGGCACAGTAGCTATCCTTTATTCAGTGGTTATACTCTGTGCCAGGCATTGTGCTAAGCACTTTGTCATTCTTTATCCCATAAGATATTCATAGTTGTACCCCGGGGGTCAGCAACTGACAGCCATGGGCCAAATTTGATTTACATCTGCTTTTGTAATGAAAGTTTTATTGGAGCACAGACACACTAGTTGTTTACATATTGTCTGTGATTCCTGTCACAGTACAGTGACAGAGTTGAGTAGTTGCAAGAGAGACTATATTGTCTGATAAGTCTTTTTGCTAAACAGCCTGCTTACTATCTGACCCTTTACAGAAAAAGTTTCTCACAAAATAAAAATGAGGCCTAGAAAGACTATTTAATTTGAATTATGGCTCTGTCATATACTAAAACTCCTGTCATTAATTCCTGTACTCCATGACTTAAGACAAAATAATTCTGATTGGACTTTGGTTCAACCTACGACATTGTGGGAATGTTGAACTCAAAGGAATGCAAAGTATTGACATAGTAGATCAAATTCCTTCTCCTCCCTAAAAAATGTTTAAAAAGTTTTCCTTTCATTCTACTTTTCTACATTCTGAGCATTCTACATTTTCTGAGCATTCTACATCAGACTGAGATTTCATTTTAGAATATCTGAAGATTTAGGGTGAATCCAGATGATAGACAATTTGCAAAGTCAGGCATGTTTTTCTTTGATGTCAAGTAAGGTAGACAATCATTATAGTCTTGTAAGCAATGGAATGATGGAATTTGTGTTTAAAGAAGGGTAGCTTTCCTCTATTTCTCCCTTCAAGGCTTCCTTTGTTTTATGTTATAATTATTTATGTATTTACTTATTTCATAATTGATTTTATAATTGTCTCAGATAACTACTTTATTTCACTGGTGAATGCCCATAAAATTTTGCAGCATAGATCAGTGGAGTTTCCTTGATGGAGCTACTAGATATGCCTTTTATAGATGCCTCCCAGAAGGCTTAAGAATTGTCACTAAGGAAAAGGCCAGCCATCCCCCAACATCAGCCACAGGGCAAGCCAGAAAGGCGAGCTGTGTTGGTATAGGGAAGGTATAGTTTCTTCAGTCAGCATTACCAGTGAAGCAAAAACTTTTCCTGTGCCACTTCTGAAATGAATTAATTAGTTGAAGACCAGTCTTGGGTGAACTTTTCTTTCCTTCCTTCTGTATCCTTTTTTTCCTCACAATAGTGCAAGTGGTGAGACCCTCAGGGAGCTATAAGACACTTGGATAAGCCAGTTGTAGATTAAATATAGACTCCCTGTGGCAACTCTTATCTCCTGCCTTCCCTCCTGCTTGCAAAGATGCAGAGACGGGATTATTGCTATAGCCGTGTTTCTTAGAAGACTAATCAATGCAGGTATAAGAAAGTCTGAAATGCAGTAGAATTTTCAATTCTAAGGATAAAATTTGTAAAGAGTGAGGAAGGAAACTGTTCTAAAAGTTATAATGCTGTTAAATCCTAACACCTATTAAAAAGAGAAAATAAGTCTATAAAAATTGGGCCATTGTCCTCCTTTGGGTTCATATCAAGGTGGGATTGATAAGACCTAGCTATAGGAGAATGAAAAATGAAGTCAAGTTCCAAGAGATCGATTCTTTACCAGAATTTTGTTTATTTAAGCAAAATAGAGTTTGGGGCATCATCATAATTAGAAGTCGTGAATATACCACTAGAAATGTCAAATTCACCTTTGCTGCCTCTTCATAAACTCTTCATTAGGTCCTGCTGTTACGAAAGCATTTAGCAAAAATCCTGAATTAGTTGAGGTATAAAATCATAAAAAGAAGCATCAAGAATGCAAAAGGACCTATGGTAAAGACCCAGCCTAAATATCTTATATAGTAGTTAGGATTCTGCCCCAAATAAAGTGGTTGCCACCATCCGTCTTTAGGGTTTGGAACTCTGATCCCATTATCTGACAGCATTCCCCACTCCTTGGTGAGGTGGGATTAGGTCACCCTGGAGTGATGTCAGTGCTGTATCTGACATAAATTTGATAATAGTATGTAGATGGACAAAAAGTTACCAAGTTTGCTCTTCTAGTCCTAGCCAGTCAGTCAACAGATACGTATTGAGTACTTCGAGTGCCAAATGCTTTGCTGAACAAGCCAGATTTGGCCCTGCCTTCTAGGATGTTACCCTATAGTTGCAAATGTAAATATTAATATCATACTATTTAGGAAACAAACCTAAATCATTTTTCCTCTGCTCTCAAACCACCACAAAAACAATCAACACTGAAGCCTTCTGTGACCCTAAAACACGTGATGATGTCTCCCCACTAGCAAGCCAGCAACCAATTTTGCAATGGACACCAACTGGGTATCCTCAAATTTGATTCTAGCTAGAGAAAGCATCATATCCCACAGAGTAAGGGCTCAGTCCCCAAAACTGCACCCCCTTCAGAGAAAAGTTGCAAGCCTGGGCCTCCAGAGCTGACAAACCAGCTTCAATCTGGAGCACCCACAACCCCTTCTTTGGGTTCAAATAATTTGCTGCAACAGCTCAGAGAACTGGGGGAAATACATCTACCTACTGGTTTATTAGAAAGGATATTGCAAAAAATACAGATGAAGAGATGTGTAGGGCGAGGTACAGAGAAAGGGCTGTGGAGTTTCCCTGTCCTCCCTTTTCATGCCACCCTCCAGGAACCTTCACCTGTTCAGCTATCTGGAAGCTTCTGAACTTTGTCCTCTGGGAGTTTGATGGAGAATTCATTATGTTGGCATGATTGATTAAACCATTGGCCATTTGTGATCAACTTGACCTTCAGCCCCTCTTCCCTCCCTGAAAGTTGTGGGGTGGGGCTGAAATTCTCAACCCTCTAATCATGCCTTGGTCTTTCTGATGACCAACCCTCATCCTGAAGTTATTAGCCAACATTAACATACCAAAAAAAAAAAAAAACAACTTTAAAAACACACAGCATTTTGGAATTCCAAGGATTTCAGGGGTTATATGCCAGGAAATGGGGATGAAAACCAAATATATATTTCACCATATCATACATGTATATAAGCATAATTACAGTAATTCCAATCCCACAGAAACAGAGGGTGCTGAGATCTAGGGCTAGCAGAAATCCCAAATGATTAAGTTCACTGTTATGCTCCCAATCTACCTGCTTTTGAAAAGGCCCAGGGAGCAAGTACCCTGGTGAATTGGGCTAAAAAGAGATGAAAATGGGGTGAACTCTGACAAATGCATGATGGGTAAGTGCACTCTGCTTTGTGGAAATACAAGGAATGAAGTAAACTGATGTAGTTAACTTAGTAGAGGGATAATTAGAAAACTCCCTACCAGTGGTGTTTTCGAACCAAGTCTCTAGTTACTAGAAGTACAAGAGGGTATTTGGGTTCCTCAGAGCCCACTCCCTAAACAAGTTTTTTCTTTTGTCTCCCTTTGCACAATTTGTCTTGATGTTGTCAAGTGAAACTATTCTTGCCTTGCTATGATTAGGGGACACGATAAAAATGTGCAGCGTGTGTCTTAGCAAAAGTTTCTCAATGAATTTAAGATCCCATTGGTTTTAATAGAAATATATGCATTCAGGGTTTTTTTTTTAATGAAAGACATTAATGAGAAGTAAAATGTTTTATACATTTAGTAAAAGACATTAATGAGCAGGAAGAGATTCATTATGACACTGCTCTGTACCCAGAGAATGCCATGTGAAGGTTGTTCTCTGGGTGAAAAAACAAGGTGCACACTTAATTTAATGGCCATATTAAAATAGCACAAGGGTAGAATATTGAATAGAGTATCCTTAGAAGATAAATTGTTTGTTTAAATTATCACTTGGTGTTTATAAACTGTTGGTTTATTTTTCTCCCTTTCTGTTGGTTGAGACAATGAGTTTTTTATACTTCCCCACGGCCTAGCTACTCTTTCATCCTAAGTCTTAATTTTGACAATGAATCTAAAGAACAGTATGAACTAAAGTGATCTTGTTAGAGATTTTAGATTAAATCTGAGAGCCCTGGTAAGAAATTCGGATTTGGATTCTTAATAGTCCTGAACCATTTATTTGTTTGTTGGTTTATAATATACGAATGTCAAAACTAGGAGAGTCAGAGACTCGTTACTGAATTTGAGACCTCTTCTGAATTCTAGCTTACAGATTAAATAAATAAGACTAACTCATATAAAATTGAATGAAATTCACTCCTGGAGAGGAATGAATCTTTGTTTTTTTAAAACACTGTGCTTCCTGGGTCAAAGCTATTTCAAATGTGCATTAGTATAAGATTTCCAAGTGTAGGTTACACTAAAGATATGGGTAGGATTTGAAACACAGATAATTCCAGTTTACATACGTGAAAAACATGACCAAAGAAAAATTCAGGGCTTATTTTGCCTGAATCAGGTTCTCCAGGTTTCAAAGAGACTGTCTACATATTTTTATTACTCTTTGTGGTACAGCGTTCCAAAGAGTCTGAACACTAGGAAAGGCAGTTTCCTACAAGATTTAATTGTGACTTCTTGAGATTGAGCAAGGGGAAATATTATCTTTTCCTTTAATACACATATGGTGATAAGAATCCCTGAAAATGCTTAGAATTTTTACCATTGCAGGTTCTTCAGAGAAAATGTAGGACATCAAATGAGTGTCCCCACACCATTATCTTCTCTTTTTAAAAATATGTATATATATGTGTGTGTGTGTGTATATATATATATATATACATATATATATATATATATATATATCAGCCAGGAGTGGTGGCTCACGCCTGTAATCCCAGCATGTTAGGAGGCCAAGGCAGAATTGCTTGAGGCCAGGAGTTTGAAACCAGCCTGGGCAACATAGCAAGACCCTATCTCTACAAAAAATGAAAAACAAAAAAAATAGCCAGGTTTGGTGGCACATACCTGGAGTGCTAGCTACTCAGGAGCCTGAGGCAGAAGGATGGCTTGAGCCCAGGAGTTCAAGGTTACAGTGAGCTATGATCTCTCCACTGCACTCCAGCTTGGGCTACAGGGTAAGATCCCATCTCTAATAAATAAATAAAAATATATATCAGTTTTATTAATACATAATTCATATACTATGAAATTTATCCTTTTAAAGTATATGATTCAGTGATTTTTAATAAATTCACAAAATTATGCTGCCATCACCACTATATAATTTTAGAGCATTTTTGCCATCTCAGAAAAGAAAACTCATACCCATTATCAGTCACTAACCATTCTTTCTGGCCCCCAGCCCCTGGCAACAATTAAGCTACTTTCTGTCTCTGTGAATTTGCTATCCCGGATATTTCATATAAATGGAATTATATAATATGTGGTCTTTGGTGTCCAGCTTCTTTCATTTACCATAATGTTTGCAAGGTCTGCCCATGTTATAGCATGAATCGGTACTTCATTCCTTTTTATGACTGAAGAATATTTTATATATGGGTATAACACATGGACATTTGGGTTGTTTTAATTTTTTTGGCTATTAGGAATAATATGGCTATGAAAATTTTTGTACAAGTTATTGCGTGGATATATTTTTTATTTTGTTGGGCATATACCTAGAAGTGGAACTGCTGGGTCATGTGGAAACTACACTTAACTTTTTGAGGAACTGCCAAAAAGTTTCCCCAAGTGGCTGCACAATTTTACTTCCGCATTAACAATGTATGAATGTTTTTATTTCTCCACAGCTTATCAAATTCTTTACATCTGAATTTTCAAAAACGTTAGTTTTCTTTCTCAAAGGAAAAGCTATTCCTCAATCTGTACCTGATATTTCACCTTTCATCACCATGCTTTCCAATAATACCAATATGCTTACCCTTGCTTTACTTTGAGACTCTCCTATACTTTCTTTTCCTTCCTTCCCATTACCTTACAAATATGTTAAGGAGGTAGGAAGAGAAGAAAAGAGAGGAGATCCTGACCTCTTTCCCAAACTCTCTGACCTGAATGTTAAAAAGGTGCTTATTAGATTTGCTTAATGGAATTATATCCGTGCAATTGTGATACTAAAACTTCCAAATGATTATTAAAATCTCCATGTTTCCCATAGCCACTGCTCCAGTCATTAAATCCTAAAAGCCTAACTCAGAAATGTCTCCATCTCTTTGTCTCTAGCTCCATACTTCTTTCTTAGTTGGAGCTGTAATCATTCTCTCCTTGGACAATTATAACACATATGATTGCTTCTCTGCTCCCAGACTTCTACTTTTTCCAAGTGCTTTTCCAAATTGCTTGTAGAGTTAACTTCTTGAAGCACTTTTCATTAGTTTGTTGCAATCAACAGAAAAATATCATAGCTTCTTACTTTAGCATACAAGGTTTTATATAATCCATCACTAAATGACTTTTCTACAACTCCAGCATCCTACGAATCAACTTAATGGAAATTATCGTTGATCACAAAACTTCCTTTCTGATGCTGTCTCTCTGCTTTTATCAGTACCTCAACACTGCCTTTCTATTCTACCACTTTCTTCCCTACAACACTATCTTCATTCTTTTCCCAGTAAATTCCTACTAATCAGATGTTTTCACCTTCATCAATTTTTCCCTGTGTTTCCATAGGAATCAGGAGCATCATTCTCTGGGTTTCAAAGGCACAGTGGTTATTTCTCCATTATAGCTACAATAAACATTATATTGCAGAAGTATTGCTTAAGCCCAGGAGTTTGAGGTTGCTGTGAGCTAGGCTGACACCACAGCACTGTAGCCCGGGCAAAAGAGCAAGACTCTGTCTCAAAATAAATAAATAAATAAATAAACAAACATTATATTTCAATTCATTTTGCCTGACCATCTTGCATTGGATGTTTTTTTTTCTCTTGGTATATTTATCTTTTCCACTGGCCTATCCATAAAGGGGAGGAATGATGTTTCATTTGTTTTTGCATTCCCAACACATTATTCAGTGCCAGCACATACTCTAATTGGAATTCAAGGAGAGACACAGAACAAGAGGATGGATAGACAGGTGATAAATAGATAGATATTGATTGATTGATTACAGGGAATTGGCTTACACAAGTACCGGGGGAGCCTGTGGGTAACCAACCTTCACAAGGCTGTCCTAGTGTCTAATGCTAGAGCCCAAAGTCCCCAGGGCAGGCAACTGAGAAGGACAAATTAGGAGCAAACTGGAACCTGATGAGGATAGCTATGACCCACAAGGGACCTGAACCCTGTGTCTACTCTTGTTGCCCATGGCCTTAGTGATGAGAGTATCCTGCAGAAATCAGGCCTTTTAGTTATGCAGCTGAACACCAACACACCTGGCCCAGGAGTCAGGGAAAATAAAGGAAGATCCAGGGAGAATGTAGGCAATTCTCTGTATCTATTACTACAGAAAAATATTTCCACAAACTAAGTAGCTTAAAACAACTCACAGTTATTACCTCATAATTTCTGTGGTTCAGGAGTCTCAGCATGGGTTAAGGGGTTTCTTCGCTTCAGGATCTCATGAGACTGAAATCCAGGTGTAGTCCATTTCTGTATCCTCACATGAGGCATGACTGTGGAAGAGTCTCCTGCCCCACTCACGTGGTTGTTGGAAGAATTCAGTTTCTTGTTGTAGGACTGAGGGCTTCACTTTCTTGCTGATTATCTGCCAGAGGCTTCCCTCAAACCCTAGGTAGGACCCTTAGTTTCTTGCCACATGGGTTCCTAATATAGTTGCCTCCTTCATCAAGCCAGCAAGAGAGAGGGAGAGAGACCTCGGCGAAATAGGCACTATACTATTATGTGACATAATCATGTAATCACACACATGTAATCACATAAGTCCTATCATCTCACCATATTCTATTTGTTAGAAGTAAATCACAGGTCCTGTTCACACTCGAGGGGAGGAGATCACACAAGGGCTTGAACAGCAGGAGGAAGGAATTAGGAGGGGCTGCTTGAGAGTATGTCTCCCACAGATCTCCCTCTGACTCCCAGTGATTCATGCCCACCATATTCAAAATGCAGTGACACCCTCTCAAAGTCCCCAAGAGTTCTATCTCCTTGCAACACGTGCTTAAATTCCAAAATCTCATCATCTTAATTAGGTCCAGGTGAGTCAGATAAGAACCTTTGGATATAGTGCTTGGCATGTAGAAAAGCTCAATCCTGGCTTAATATTAGGTTGAATGCATTTTGTTGATCGGACGCAGAATCTTTTAAATATCGTTGATGAGGCTTAAAGGTGACAATGAGTATATCATCCACTTAAGTTTTAGCTCCTAGAGGGTGGAACACTTTGTATTTAATGTTGATATCTCCAGTAACTTAATGACTAGCAGATGCTAGTGATTCATAGATAATGTTGGTCAACTGACCGTACTTAAATAGCTGATTTGCTGATCACGGTCAAAAGACACAGTTGACTTGGAAATTATAGCTGCACCTCATCAGTCCATTTTTTACTTAATATTCTGTTATATTTTCCTTGCTTGGTTGATATCTGCTATTTATTGGATTTCTTCTCTGAAATTCAAATCTCAACCAAAGTTTAAATGATGAGAAAATATCACTCTCAGTTGATTCCTCAGAAGTGATATTAAATTTTATATTTTGAAAAGTATTTTTCTTTAAAGGTTTTGTGCCTCTTGCTAAAAGAAAGTATCAAATTAGTGTGACTTTACAGGAGAAATATCATTTCCACAGCTTGAGAATGTCTTGTCCTAATTAGTTTACAAGTCAGGCCAGTTAAGTCAGAATCTACAGATTAAGTATCTCATATAGGAACAAGCTGCATTCTTCACTTCATTAATCATTCATTAATCCAAAATATATTTGTTGGGTGCCAATTCTGTGCCAAGGGTTATGTTGGGCACTAGAAATATGGCCATAAATGATTAGATAAAGCCTCTCCCTCCTGGAGATAGCAAGGTGATAGAGCAGAGAAATAGTACTCAAATGGACTGGGCATGGTGGCTCATGCCTAGAATTCCAACACTTTGAGAGGACAAGGTGGGAGGATTATTTGAGTCCAGGAGTTCGAGACCAACCTGGTCAATATAGGGGCACAGAAAAATATTTAAAAATTATCCAGGTGTAGTGGCATGCACCTGTAGTCCCAGCTACCCAGGAGGATCACTTGACCCCAGGAGTTTAAGGTCTCAGTGAGCTATGATGATGCCACTGCACTTTATCCCAGGCAACAGAGCGAGACCCTGTCTCAAAAACAAAAACACAGCAAGTAAATGAAAGAGATCATTTTAAATTGTGGTGAAGTGTAAGAAGGACCAAAAAAATGTGCTAAAAGAGAGAAAAGGAATAAGTAATAATTTTAGAGATGCTGATTGAGGAAGGCCACATAAAGAAAAAATGGCATTTATGCTATTGGGGCCTCAAGGATTATAAAAAACTAATCATATACTAAGTGTGAATGTGTTGGAGGTAGGGTAGAAGCCCATCAAACAGAAAGGAAAACATGTGCAAAGACCAGAAGCAAGAAGGAAGCTCAGCTTGTTCTTGGGACCAAGACAAGACCAGTGGAGCAGAGGAAGGGAGGGGAGGAATGGCAGGAGATACATGGGAGAGGCAGGAAAGCTCCAGATGTAGGTGCCTTATAGGTTGTTAGGAGGGTTTTTATTTTTCCCCTAAGGCAAACAGGAGCTATTTTAAGATATTCGGCATGAGACATGCCTGATTGGATTAACATTTTAAAATTGCTATTTCTGTTATGTGAAAGGAAGTCAGAAGAGTATGAGCAGAAAAATGGGACTATTGAGAAAGCTGCTCTAATAGTCCTGGCTTGAGCTCTGGTAACCTATGGGCAGGGCTTGCTGAAACGCTATCGAGGGTGAGTATAAAAGAAAGGGAGGAATTAGAGACTGAATCCAGGTTTCTGGCTTTAGCAAATGGCTGGTGGTGGTACATCTTAATCTTGCGAAAAAGACGGGTGGGCTGGGCAGTAGATAGGATGTTAAATCCTGTTTAAACATGTCAAGTCCAGGAAGCATATGAGAAATATACAGGGAGGTATCAAAAAGACATTTAGATATACAAATCTAGACTGGTATCATTGGGGAAAATTGGGCTAGGTATATATCTTCAGAAGTCACCATACGCATATAATAAATATCATATGAATGGATAAGATTTCTTTGGATCACTTTCCCTTAGAATGACACATCCAGAATTTTTGTATGAAATGACACCAATAGAAAATATAAAATCTGAACAACATATTATGGTAAGTTTCGGTGAATTGGGGCTACATGGGTCTTAGGAAAATCAAGTTCACTAATCTTGCTTTAGTTTTTTTTTTTTATTACACTAAGCTTGCTTTATCTTTTTATTATATTATATAAATTATGTAATTATGGTTAGAGTTACAAGTTGATTCCCTGGAAAACAGATTTTGAGGCAAGGATTTATACACAGGAGGTTTACTGGTGTGTGTTCTCAGGATTAATACCTGGAAGAGGGTTACAGAAGCAGAACTGGCCACAGGGAGAAGTTGACCTGGGATATGGTATAGCAGAGGCCTCTGAAGCTGGAGTGGCCTTTCAGAGTTTTCCCAAATTGTGACAAGAGGGCCAAGCCTTTGTACTCCCACATCAGCTAGGCACTGGATGCAAACTGCTCTCTGGGAAGAGGATATGACCTTGGCCAAGGCAGCTCCTTCTGGGGAAGGACAGTTTTTAAGGAGGGATTCAGCATATCTGATAGGAAGGGACTAGTGACCTCAGCAGAAAGAAAAGGGGGAGGTCTACGATAAGAAACAACACAACCGCTAAAATAAGAAAACTTAAATACAATGTATTAAGAAAGGTATTAAATATTGAATTTGTATAAAACTTCCAAATAAAATATTTTTGCATTTTTAATGAGAAGTTTGATTATGCATCTGTGGATGTAACTTTTTAAAATTAGGTTGTATACTTGTTACATATAATTGCTTTTTGATAATGACCTCTTCAAATTATTCACAGTCACCTTTGATGAGAAACTTTGTACAACCGGTGATTAAAAATGTTAAGTCATGTTTTTTACAACTATAGGAACAATGTCAAGAGTTGAAATTATATTTGAATATTGTGAAATATTTTTTCCATTAGCAAAAATAGGGTTGAATTTTTACATAAAAACGTGAAAGGATTTTAAATACAGTTGAACTTTTGCCATAACAAGAATTTCAAAATAATGGCAAAGGTCTAGTTTGCAGAATTAGTAGTCACTGGGCAGCTGGTTTGGTCACCTCTGAAAAAGCAGTACCATGTGCTCTGCAGCTGCTGCCAAAACAGTTGCCCGTGTGGTCGAAGACACCTAATGCACTATTAATCACAAAGCCCAGTACCCAGGAGATGGTGGGACATACATTCTGAGCTCCACTCAATGGAAATCACCTTCCCAGGAGCCCAAAATAGGTCTGCTCATTGTAGGAAATGACTAAACAAAAGGCCATGCCAAGTCATACCCTGTATAGCACTTATTTATAGGTTAAAGGAATTAGTGTCTCATGGCATGGTTAAAAAGTCACTGAGACCTGAAAGTAAAATCATTTACTGTCCTTGTGTTAAAAAATAATGGAATAAGACAATAAAAAAAAAAAACTAGCAAAAAATAAAGTCAATTCTCATTATTTGCAGTAGTTATGTTCTATAAAGTCACTGCAAACACTGAATTAGTGAACACTGAACCATTGTTCCTAGAAGAAAGGCATGGATGGGCTCCTGCAACCCTGCACACACACACATGCACACACACCTTGTTGATTCATTAATGATGAGTTCAGCCAACAGCACTACAACTCGTGCTTGAATGAAGCTTATCTAATACACGTTTTCTCTCTAAGGCACATTACAGGCCTCTTGGGCTTAGTTACAGTAGACAGCAATGCAGCATTATGCATGGGTCCATTTTAAACAGTGATTCACTGACAAAAATCACAAAAATGCTAAATAACGGGGCATTAAATAGACCGAAAAGAGGACATTAACTTACAGAGTGAGAGCTGAAACAAGAAGACAAAGAGTTGTCATGTTCAGTTTTATTTTGGAATATGATCATGGAGCAAATCAAATTTTTTTCCCCTCTGACGTGTCCACAAATGACCATGGAAGTGCCAAAAGCATTGATTTGGGACTTACAAGTACATTTTAGTGAGTAGGCAAATCCACACATGATGAATCTGTGAGTAGTGAGGATGGACTCTACCAACTTCTAGAAAATAAGGCTGTGAACCAACTAAAACAGCTTCTCATCCCAGGTCACTTGAAGATACTTAACCTCACTGGGCCTCCCAATCTCAAACTATTATGTCATAATGTCGGCCCAGTTCTTAGCCAGTTCTTAGCCAATATCTTAGCCAGTTCATCTGGCAAGATTACCTTCAAAATCACCCAGTCAAGGTCCTGTGATTGTTACACCCTAATCTTTTTTTTTTTCCATTTGGAGACACTACTAAGGTAGTGTTCTCCCTTACTGCAGTAAGTCTAATAAACAGCTCTACATGATCAACTCTTCATTTCTTTCTGTTGATCTTTGGGTGAGTCTATAGTTGGCACCATTTTCAGCACAACAGTAGTCCAGGAATGTGTGGTTGGGTAAAGGAAGGAACCCAGAGAAGACAACTGAGAAGCAGAACTGCCAGGTAAGTCACCAGAGAGCAGGGACCCAAAAGTTAAGAGAAACCAGGGTGTCCAGAAGGGACACACTTCCTGTAATAATTTCCTCAATGAAAAAATCCTATTTTGCAGTTCTCTTGCTAAGTAGTTATCACTCCCAAGTAATTAGTTACTTTGTCCTTTCTGAAAATGTGAGCAAGATAATAAAATTTCCTTTATTGCTTTTGCTACCAGGAATCTGAGAGTCAGATTGAATGCCCAAGCCACGCTTGACAATAGCATTAATCTGTTAAGGCAGAAAAGTTGACTTTATATTCTTTTCCTTAGTCATGCCTTTCTAAATATTTCTATTTAATTTGTCTGTTTTTGTTTAGTGTATTTTTAAGGGGCTCCGTGACCACCCACATGTTTGGTGACTCACAGAACTTGGAGGAAATTGCAGTCATTGCTATGGTTTATTAAAGCAAAAGGGAGCACAGAAGGATCACTGGGGAGGAAAAGATGCATTAGGCATAGGCTGGGGGAATCCAGGCACAGGCTTCCAAAGTTCTCTGTCTCAGAAATGGGAGGAAGGGTAGTCACACAGTATGTGCTCTTCTTCTGGTGATGAAATACACCCACACATGTGCAGTGTTTCTTCCCAGTCTTCTTTAGAGTACAGAGATTTTCTTAGGGGCTGGTCACATAGATGTTCTCTACTTACATGGGCAGTCATGATTACCAAAATTCACACTCCCAGAAGGAAAGCAAGTGCTCACCATAAATCACATTGTTGCACAAACAATCTAGACAGGGTGATATGGCAGGGTCTGGTGCCCCATGCCTACAAGGCAGATATCAGTCTTGTGATGTAGAAAGAATTCTGAAAGTCAAGTTCACAGATACCAGATAAGAGCCAGCTGTGTAAGCAGGTCCTTCTAAAGAGCTACATCAGGTGTGCAAAGGTGAACCATTTAGTGTAGTTTGTGTCTGCTTTCTTTATGTAAACCATGGTAAATTGCTTTTGAAAAAATAATTTTAAAAAAATCAGGGAATGAAACTCTCATCTTGTATGCTGCCTTATGATTGGCTGTAGTTTAAGGCCCAACCTGCTTCTGCTGCTATTACCCAAGACAAGACCTCGATTGTCCTTCTCTATGAAGTCTGAATTTTCCTTAAACTTTCATACTGCTGAGTCTTGCACCATGAAGTACCCTCTTCTTAGAATATTCTGCAATTCAGTACATACTGTAATTCAATCCAAACTCCTTTGTTTGCTAACTCTTCCCTGTCAGCCCATGAACACAGGAAAGAAGTCTGATCATCTGCTTAGTTCTCCACCACATAGCCAGCACCCAAGGCAGTTCTTAGTGCGTAGGAGGCACCCAATAAACATTTGATGGATGTTTTAAAATAAATGAATGGATGTGAGATTCGTTGTGTGTCTTTGAAAATATCGTGTTGCTTAATAGAAAATACTTTCTCGTTTCGAAACTTTATTATGTTGAAAATTACAGGTAAAAAGCTTTTATTTTGTTTGGTTCCTCATTTGTTCAGTTATTTGTATGCTTATGAGATTGCGAGATTGTTTTGTGGAATCACATAGTTATGGGAAAGGGATGTTGATTGAAAGGGTCCTTTTTGTTCTTTAGGACAAATACAGAAAAGCAACTTTCACTAAATCCTACTATGACTCAATTTTGGAAAATCTGATGAGTAACTTTAGTTAGTTGTGACCAACAAATTATTCGTTACCCCATCTTGCAAGGAAGACTTAAGTGGCCTGGAGGCAAGAAATGTAAAGACAAATTTTGACTACATAGTTGACTATTATTTTAGTAGGATCAAAGTATAACACAGTTACATGACTCACTAGATTGCAGTAATAAATGTGCATAAAATGCTCAGATTCTGAGAAATAACAATTCTGCTTTACAGTGCAGGGATGAGGCCAATCTGCATCCCAAGCAGTCCCCTGCTGAGGGGTGAGTCGTAACCTCCAGGTTACTCACATGTTTATGACTCAGAATGCATTTGTCTATAAAATAATGTAATACAATTCATTATTAATAATGGTTCAGTCCCTAGATTAGCCAACAAAAGCCAATGTAGCCAATGATGTGCCTTAATTATAAGACCATAATGGCACCATAAGACCTAGCAGCCATTTAGAGCAAGGTTACCATGGGAACATGTATACCATGCTGCCGGGTCCCAGCCTGGGTAATCCAGACTGTCACATGTGTTTTGGATAGAGGAATAGAAATTACCCTTCTTTATGTTCCTCCGTGTGAGATGATAAAATATAAATTCCTCCAACTTTAAAGTGTCTCAAGGATTTCCCAAGGCTCAGGCTCCAACACTGCTACTCCAGAAGGTAGAAGTGGGAAGAAACACTGAAACATGGACATGAGTTATAATCAGAAAAAAATCCCCCCAACGAAAGAATGGCACTCGTACATTAGAGATGTCCAAAGTCTGCAATACCATTTTTAGGCAGCTGTAGCAAGCTTTCTGTACTAGATGGATCTAGGGACTTCTAAAAAGATCTTTAAAATGTTTTAAATCTAATTTGAATTGAAAAGTATGGCATGTAGGTGCCACTTCTCTCTCTCTCTCTCTCTCTGAACAGTCATTCACTGGAAAAAGCTCTTAGCTCCTTTATTTTCATCTTTCTCCTTTGGTTTAAGGATTGAGACAATTAAAAATACCTGTGGTGGAAAATTGAAATAGTGTTGAGCAATGGAGGCAATGTGCTTAATTACTGTGAGATGGGGGAGAGGCAGTAAATGATTCTTGTGTCAATTTGAAGACATCAGCACTCACATTTCTCACATGATATGGACTGTGACCTGATCTCACATTTATTCAATTAAGCTAAGGAGCAAAATTCCATTTTTTTTCTTTTCACATCTGCCAAATCAGCGACACTTTTTGATTTACTGCAAATATTGTTACTATCACTAACCCAAATACTGAGGATTGTGTGAAAGTGGGTGATTTAAAAATCTTACATAGAGGAATTATGATGAAACTATGGATCAAAACTAGACAGCAAAGGCTTTAACCCTATACTAGCACTAATCAAGTCACTCTCATTCTTGAGACCTTGACTACTGTATCCACAGAATAAAAAAATAGGATTAGATATTACTAAGTTTTCCTTCACCCCACACGTTCTATGGTTAATGTCGATAGATTCTACACCTCTCATTGTATCACTGAAGCTTCATTTTTATGCATGTTCATCTCCCAGAGAAAATGCTGGATCTGCTACAGCCTATTTCTTCACATTCCAGGAACATGAAGACTAGGAATTCTGTAAAAAGTAGGTGTAGATAATGAATTATTATCAGTGGTGACCGTGGTTATATTTCAGGACTAACTTGATAATTTTAAGTCTCATGAGTTTTAGGATACAAAATTATTCCAATATCATTAAGCTCAGTGGAATCACAGTTTTTTCTGCCCTCTGCTGCACTTTACAAATGAGGAATCTGAAGTCAAGAGAAGGCAACCTAGGGCTAGTTGTCATTGCTGACATTATTACCATACAAAGAATTGATTTGTAGGAAGGGAGGAAAAAAACTTTAAAAACTAAATAACAGTATAACGACCTGGTTGGTTTGATTATCAATTTGAGGAGAAAGATGACAAGACTTCCTGCTGGAGGTAACAAATACATTTTATTTTGGAGTAGAACTTTTTGGACAAATTCACAGTAACTAATGGTGTAACCTCTGTGGATGTTGGCATGTGTTTCTTCAAATCTTTCTTGCTTGAGAAAGCTACAGATGAAGAACTAATCATTCACTATCAAGAGGAAGAGCATAAACAAATCTCAGATACTATGTCCAAAACCAGTGTTCATGCGTGTATCTTCTTATAAGAGGCCTAACAACTGATTTCTGAGGAACTTTCATGCTCAAATATAAAAAAAAAAAAATCTCTGTAATAAATATGGGAGTGCAGATATCTCTTTGACTAATTTCATTTCCTTTTTTCCTTTGAATATATACCTACTAGTGGGATTGTTGGATCATATGGTAATTCTATTTTTAATATTTTTAAAAACCTCTATACTGTTGTCCATAATGACTAGATTAATTTACATTCCCACCAATGGTGTATAAGAGTCCTCCATTCTCCACATCCTCACCAGCATTTGTTACTTTTTGTCCTTTTGACAATAGCTATTCTAGCTGGGGTGAGATAATATCTCACTGTGGTTTTGATTTGCATTTCCCTGACAATTAGTGATGCCGAGCATTTTTCATATACCAGTTGACCATTTGTATGTCTTCTTTTGAGAAATGTCTATTTAGATCTTCTGCCCATTTTTAAATATGATTATTTTTTAAATTATTGAGTTGCTTGAGTTCCTTATATATTCTGGATATAAATCCCTTGTCAGATACTCAGTTTGTAAATATTTTCTCCCATGTTTATTGGAAGATATGGAATCAAGATATGGATCAACCTAACCATCAATGCATAAATGGATACAAAAATGTAGTATGTATACACAATGAAATACTACTCAGCCAGAAAAGAAGAACAAAATCCTGTCATTGGTGACAGCATGGATGAACTTAGAAGACAGTATGTTAGTGAAATAAGCCAAGCACAGAACAAATACTGCATGATCTCACTCATATGTATAATTTTTTAAAAGTAGAGAGTAGAATAGTGGTAGAACAGTGGTTACTAGAGACTGAGGCGAGTAGGAGGGACATGCAGAGACGTTGGTCAATAAGAACAAAGGCACAACTAGGAAGAATAAGCTCTCGTGTTCTATCACACAATAGGGTGATTGTAGGGTGTATTGTTCTATCATACAATACTATATACTTCAAAATAGCCAGAAGAAAAAATCTTGGATGCTCTCACAACAAAAAATGACAAATGTTTGTATTGATGGAAATGTAAATTACCCTGATTCGATCATTATGCAATGTATATATTATTGAAACATTACATTTTCTCCATAAATATGTACAATTATTTTGTCCATTAAATATAAAATAAAAT
The DNA here is from genome assembly GCF_041146395.1 of Eulemur rufifrons. NCBI lineage: Eukaryota > Metazoa > Chordata > Mammalia > Primates > Lemuridae > Eulemur > Eulemur rufifrons. The sequence goes on along the minus strand of NC_090987.1, from coordinate 26,236,666 downwards.
TTCTAAAAATGCAAACTATAAAACAAGGAAAAGAGAAGATCTTTGTATTCTGGGAGACACAATTAATTTTTGGCCTAAGAAGAATTTCTCTGCTCTAAATGGAACTCTGTCTTTGGGACTAACGTTGTCAATAAAAGATTCTAATAACTTGCAATTGTGCCCAATTAGTGAATGTTTAATGCTAGTTTAAATAAACAGAGAAAATGAAAGAAAAATACTATTCCAAAAAGGGATTCATGCTCATGGTGCCATTAGAATATCTAAAATAGATACAGAAGGCTAAAAGTTAGACACAAATTGCAAACACTCACAAGTAGTTTTAAGGGGCCTCTAGAGTTCAGGTAAGTTATCCTGTGCAGGGAAATGCAATCATTGCCTATGAACAGGCCTGTGTATCACCAAAGCTTGATGCTCACATGCAGAGCTAGACATGGAAGAGGAATCTTTACTCTCTGGCACTTACCTTCAAAATTTGGCTGTTTCCCATACAGAGGGGAAACTATTTAACCCATTTCCAAGTATGTTTCCCCTCTTTCTGTTTTATATCTATGTGTTGGATTCTTAGACAGATTTAACTTTATTTAGCCACATTACTCTGGATAGTTAATCTCTATCTGGGCATTTGTGTTTTTTTGTTTTGGTTTGTTTTTTCTTCCTTTCCATTTATTTTGCACAGTCATTTGCATTCCACTTCCCCATTAGACAATCACAGGGAAAGTGGAGAGATCCCATCTGTGCTTTTCAGGGGGCAAAATCAACCAGCTCAGGGACAGGTGGAGCAGGCAGCAGGAAGGTGACCCCAGGCACGCAGTGGGTGGATTGAGCAGTGCGGGAAACCAGCAGGCAGCAGGCAGCATGAAGGGCAGAAAGGCCCAGGCTGCCTTCGTCCGGGCAGCAAATCAAGCAGAGGTTAGCAGGTAAGAAGGGTGACGGGAGGGCAGAGCCAGGCATGTGACCGGTGGGGAGGGAAAACCAGAAGGCAATTAGCCAGGGGGAGAGGGCGGATGGAGGGCATCCACTGACAATTACCAGGGGAAAGGGTAGCAGGAGGGTAATAATAGGAGGCAGTCCTGAGGGGCAAGCAGACATTAGGCAGGTGACATGCAGTAGCAGGAAAGAAACCCCACAAGCCTTACCTGGGAAAACACATTGAGCAAAGAACCTCACCACCCCTGAAGCTGCACCAAGCAGTCAATGAGGCCCAGAGGCAGCCAAGAGGGGCAATCCCAAGAATGTGTGTCCTCTGCAGTCTGAGTGTCTGTCACGAATCCCTGCCTCTGGAGGTCTTGGGGTAGGAAATATTTGTGCTATGTGCATTGGTCTTTTCCCTCAGAAATTTCAGAGGAGTGCTGTGTGGTGACAGAGAAAGTAGAGGCTGACTGCCTTAGTTCAGGTGGCTATGACAAATACCATAGATTGAGTGGCTTATAAACACCAGAAGTTTATTTCTCATCATTCCAGAGGCTGGAAGTCCCAGGTCACACTGCCTGACACATGGTCAGGTTCTGGTGAGGGCCCACTTCTGGGTTGTAGACTGCCATCTTCTTGTTATCCTCATATGGTGGAAAGAGGGTGAGAGAGCTCTCTGGAATCCCTTTTGTAAGAACATTAATACCATGCGTAAGGACTCCACTCTCATGACCTGATTACCTGCTAAAGGACTTGCCTCCTACTACGATCACATGGAGCATTAGGATTTCAACATAAAATTTGGGGGGACACAATCAGTCCCTTGCACCAACTGCAGGGCAGGCCACTGCCAACCAGGCTCGATGTTTAAAAATGAAAAGAAATTCCATTTTTTAGGTATTTTTCATGGGTCAGGCTCTGTCAGAAACCTTACATATGACATCTTATCAAATCCTACAGCAACACTTGCAGTTTACTGTTATTGTCATTGTTTCTAAATTGAGAAAATTGAGGCTAAGAGACATTTTGGAACTGACCCAAGATCATACAGCTGGTAAGTGAGACCTGCGATTTCAACAAGAGTTTCTCTGACACTCAGATTTTTCCACCCTTTATAGCTCAGTGGGTCTCAAAGTTGGAAAGTTCTCTTTCGACTACTAGCAGACAATGCATCTTTATCCTTAAAGGCTTTGGTGTCTGTTAAATATAAATTCCTTCAAAAAGACACATATTACAAAACAGTGTTTCTCAGATTTGCATAAGGTACAGACTCCATGGGAGAGTTTAAAAAAGAAAAATACTCTCACATATCCAGAGGCAGCATCAGACAACCTTGGTAAGGGTCTTTAGCAGCTCAGTAGGAAAAGCAGACTCTGAAACATCATGCATATTGTTACTGATCCCTGCATCTGCCCTCTCTCCATTCTGTGCACTCAGTGGGCCTTTGTGTCAGGGGCACTCCCACCTACAATTCATAGACTGCTCTGATCAGGCCGGCATGTACCATTAGGACATTTATTTTGCATCACAAGAAGGTCAAGGCTGAAGAGGCTCTAGCGCCCCACTTATAGTTCTCTTACTCTCCATTCCTCCCTGGTGACTTCCTCTTTGGCCCAGCAGCAGGAGGGCCATAGCAGCTCTACGTGTTACATCCAGTCCTGGTCTATGTTGTGGAGACACCAAGGACTGGTACATCTGGTGTCCCTTTCTTAGGAGTGAAGGAAGGGACCCAAAGACCCTTTAACCCAACCAGAATTCCTCAAAGGATTCATTGACCAAAAATAATCACATGCCATTCCTAACCAGCCACCTGGAAGGGACAAGGGATTATCATGTGAATGGTCCTATCGGTATCCACCTTTCCTCTGAGAATTGTCCTGAAAAGGGTATAGGCCTGAACCTAATGAGGATGGGATTCTTTTAGAAATCAGGGAAAAGATGGATGTTGGATCAGCAACTAAGAGTCTCTGCTCCAATCCTCAATTAATAATTGCTGCAGAAACAAATGACTGAATGTGCATGATCCCTCAGCAGGTTTGACTGGGGAAAGGAATAAAAGCACTGGCTATGGAGTTGTTTTCTGGATCATTACTCATCCCATAGTAGCAGTGTGACCTTGAAAAAAATCACTTCCTTTCCTGAGCCTTGGCTTCCTCATTCATAAAGTGGGAATATAATACCTGCCCCATTTCATTCACAGGGTTATTATGATAATTAAATATATGTGTGTAAATGCTTTGTGTATGACAAAAGGCTATGTAAATGTGAGACATTATTATTATTAATATTCAGAATTTAATCAACCTGGTTATTATGTCAGTGAGCAAATATTTATTATTTTCTTTGAGCCAAGTGCAATTTAAGTGTGAGCTATGGAGACCATGGGAAAATGTAACATGGAGAAAATACATAAAATCACTGAGGAATCAAAATGTTGCATGTCTAAGATTACATAATACATCATTAAAAAAACAACATAAAACAACTTAAGTGGTGTCAGGAAAATTGGGTATACATTAAAAAAATAAACAAAATTCAGTCCCTAAATCATACTTAAAAACAATTTCTCAATGGAATAACAATATAAATAGGAAAATCTACAAAAGAGAAAATATTAGAAAACATTTATTTTGAGTCTCAGTTTGGAAAGGCCTTCCCAATCACATTTCAGAATCCTGAGCCCATAAAGAAAAAAAGATTGATACATTTTAATGCATAAAAATTTAAATACCCTATAATAAAATATATCGTAAGTAAAAATAAAAGACAACTGTCAATCTAGGATAAAATGTAACATTTATAGCACATAAAGTACTAATATCCATAAAATACTTTTGAAGTAAATTAAAAATCAATCAAATATAAAACTATAATTTTTAGTAAAAGAGCATTAATTTGCAATATAAATATTAACAGACTTGCCCATCCTCAGAAATACTAAAAAAAAAAAAAATTGAAAACAAAAACATAAGATAATATAATTGTTGGCCATTAGATTGGCAAAATTGTTCAAAGGTTAATAACCTGTACTACAGTGTGCGATATAGGGAAATAGACACATAATGCCATGTGAGTGAAGTGTAAACTTGTTTACCTATTTGGAAGACCATTTGTTGGTATGTAACAAAAACTTAAATGCCCATATTCTTTGAATCAGCAACTTGCATTTTAAGGATCTACTGTGCATGAAATATTCCCAGTGTGCACAAGAATGTATATGGCTCTAATTCATTTTATAGTGGGAACCTCAAAATAGCACAACAGGGTGTTGGTTAAATAATTGACAGAAAAGATATAACGTTTAATGCTTTCATAAAAAATACTAAGGTAGATTTCTACATAGCAATACGTAAAGATGTCCCAAATTTATGGTCAAGTGACAAAAGAAAATCAGAGAACTACAGATAATATATGATCCTATTTTTTTCTTTAAAGATGCTGTGAGTATGTATTTACCTATACACACACGTTGTCATACACACACACACACACACACACACACACAGATATAAAGTCAAAGAATTCTTGAGTCTGTACTGAGAAGTATTATGTAATATTCTAAACAATTGAGTAGAAGGGAAATTTTCTAAAGGGAGAAAATGTAGATTTTACATTTTGGTTTGATAGCTATTGTTCAGGTCTTACCTGCTTTGTGAAGATGGGCTGATTATACCTCTTCTGGAATTCAATCTAACTGCTACCCCGGGATGACTCATTATTCTTACATTTTCTGGTGTTCTGTTTCCAGGCTCTTCCTTCGTAAACCCCATACTTTAGACTACTGTATATTTCAGGATAGTGAGACATTCTGTAGGCCTGCTAGTGGAAAGCCAGATGTGGCTATTGGGCACGTAATTGGTGACTAGTGGAAATTGAGATATTCTTTAATCATAAAATATATACTAGATTTCAAAGATCTAGTCTGAAGAAAAGAATTTCAAATATTTTATTAATAATTATGTACTGACTACATGTTGAAATATTTTGATATATTGGCTTAAATGAAATACATATTAAAATTAGTTTTACCTTTTTTTTTTTCTATTTTGTTTTTAATGTGGCTACTAGTAAATTTAAAATGTACGTGTGGCTTCTAGTGGCTTACGTTATATTTTTATTAGACAGCACGGCTTTAGGCCATGAAACATTTCTTTTATTTTCAAGAATATCTATCTGGGAATATCCGGTATCTGGAGACTGTGCTCCATACTCCTCCCCAGATTGCTACAATTTCCCCGTCAACAGTTTTTTTCATTTAAAGACTAAGACCCAAGTAATAAAGAGAATAATCTTAGAATGTATAAGTTCGGATATTGAGAGTGAATATAAATCCATCATTATTCGAACAATGTAATGGAAACCTCAGTTAGATACTACCTCACACATTAAAACATCCAAAATTGAGAAGACTCACATCAAGTGCTACAAGAATTTGAATCAACTGGAACCCTCATAAACTGTTGGTAGGTATTTAAACTGTTACAATCACTTTGGAAAACAGTTCCACATTTTCATAAAATGGTAAACATATACCTAACACAGAACTCTATTTCACTTCTAAGTATTAATTGAAGAGAAATGAAAGCATATGTTTATAGAAAGATTGTATATAAATGTATATAGTAGCTTTATTTGTAATAGCCTCAAACTAAATCAATCCAAATGTCCATATATTAGGTAAGTAAATGATAAAACCGTGGTATATCTCTATGCTGAAATGATATTTAAAAATAAAAGAAATGAAAATACATCTATTCATTGGAAAGACATGTAACAAATAGAAAAAAAAAAAGAAAATACATCTAAAGACATTGGTTAATCTTAAAATAGTGATCCTAAGTAAAAGAAACTCAGAACAACAAAAAAGTACATACTGTATGATTCCATTGATCTAAAATTGTAGAAAATGAAAACTAATTTATAGTGGCAGAAAGCAGATCATTTGTTACCTGGGAGTGGGAAGTTAGGGAGGACTGGAAGGGAAGGACTATAAAGGATTATAAGGAAACTGGTGGTGATAGATATGGTTTGTTATCCTAATTGTATTGATGGTTTAACACACATATATGTTAGAAGTTATTAACTAGTACATTTTAAATATGTCATCTATTATATCTCAATTATACCACCATGTAGCTGTTAAAACATACACACACACACACACATACACTGACAAGAGAGAAGTAAATGTTGCATTCACATGGTCACTATGGACGAATCTATGATTCAAAGGTAGGAAAAATCTTAAAATCCGAAGGAAAAACACTAACTTTCTGAGCAAGAGAGAGATAGAAAGAGAGATGTGTATTCAGGGTTTGATGTACAAATTACTGAGGTCTTTCTATCCTTTCTTAGATCTGCCCTAATGGTAATTGGAATAGGTCCAGTTTACTATAAAATCTTCAATGAGTTTCTCCAAATAGCAATAGGAATGTACATTGCAGTAATTCAGAGCTTCAAAAAGAAGCTGCCCTATATCTAAGGAAACCTTGCCTTACCTCAAAATTGGATTAAACCTGGGATGTAAATCTATATCCATTTCCAATGTATCAGAACATTTGGATGTAAAAGATATTACTACAACGAATATAATGAGTAATTATCTCTAATTTATCTTAATTTAAATTTTATACTTAATGTAAAGGAGGGCCACCTGTCATCAGATATTGGTCATTTGTCCTTGAGAGTTTAATGACTTTTTAGAATGTTCTTCATTACGCCTTTAGGTTTCAGTTTCTTCATTTGCAAAATCAAGTCATGGAGATATTTTCATACAGCCAGGATGTTATAGGATAATGAATTGCTTGATAACTCATTGTAATCTTTGGCAAAAGCACAAAGCATTATTATTGTTATTAAACATTATTAGCTGGGGTATGGTGCTGAACTGATAATTACTTCAAAGAACACTTCATAAACTGCTAACTGTAAAGTGTACATAAATTTATATATTCATTAATATCATAACTTCTATGAACAAATATTTTGGAAGATTGCCAACGTCATTCCTTTTACAGTGTTAGGAAATTTCAATTTATATTCAAACCTATCTTTTCAGTTCTTCACATCTAAGTCTCTTCAATACTAATTTAAGTTCTTTGGGTTGAATAAAACTAATTTATTTGCATCTTTCATTATAAGGATAACAGTTTACAATACAGTAACATGAGGCAATTCTCCCTACTCCCCTAGTTTGGTTGTGTTACCTTTAAATTATAATGCTTTGTGGCCTGGCACAGTGGCTCATGCCTGTAAGCCTAGCACTCTGGGAGGCCGAGGCAGGCGGATCATTTGAGCTCAGGAGGTTGAGACCAGCCTGAGCAAGAGCAAGACCCTGTCTCTACTAAAAATAGGAAGAAATTAGCTGGACAACTAAAAATACATAGAAAAAATTAGCCGGGCATGGTGGTACATGCCTGTAGTCCCAACTACTCGGGAGGCTGAGGCAGTAGGATTGCTTGAGCCCAGGAGTTTGAGGTTGCTGTGAGCTAGGGTGACACCACAGCACTCTAGCCCGGGTAACAGAGCAAGACTCTGTCTCAAAAAAATAAAAAAAATAATTAAAAAAATAAATTATAATGCTTTGTGAGAAGAAAACTAGTTGTGAAATTAGGGAAGTTGGGAATTAGAATTCGAGAAATTAAAGTAACACATATTTAAATATTGCTATGTTACCAGAACTGATCACAAGCATATTGTTGAATTTGCCAAAAATGCTGTTCATCAGAAATCAATTTTATTGTCATTTCCGAATATATATCACCGACTCTGCAATCACAACTGCAAGGGATCAATCAGAGGCAGGAGGTGTGGTCCCTGCTATCAATCCATATAAATGTTATTATACACACATGCCTGTGTGTGATCCAGAGGTGAAGTGCATCATTTATCAGCCACTCAAAGGAAGTCCTGGTGCCTATGGAGAAGGGCAGGCCATTCCAGACTCAAAGAAACTTCCCCTACCTCTTTTATTTTGAAGAATTTCAATTCTGCAGAAAAGTTAAAAGACCAGTATAATGAATATTTATACATGCTCATCACCTGACCCCACTAATTGTTAACATCTCACCATAGTCACATGCTCTCTCTCTCTCATCATAGTTACAAAACCATTTTTTTATGTTGTACATATTTCTAAGGCTTCTTATGTGTCCTGAACAAGAGGACTTATTTTTAGCTATTGATATCAAATTTCATCATCCCCTGAAGAAAGTGAGTAAAGTCCAGGCTTTGGTATAGGCTGAAGAAACCCCATAAGGAGACTGCTGTCTGCTCAGGGACAAAGTTTTCTTCTTAGGTTTTCCTTTCCAGATGGGCACCTAAGTAGGGATGTCCACATAATTTATTTCCTGAACCAGGACATTTCTGAAAGTAAAAGGAAGCACTGTTGAGAATTGCTCCAGGACAGCGGTCACCAGTATGCTGGGCCTTTTGGCCATTCTACCTTGAGGAATAATGTAGGTGCAAGTATTGAGGAATTACTCAGGCACTAACTTGGATGCTTAATTTTTCTCTAATAGACACAGCCTCACAGGAAAACAGGCCCCTCTGCCTTCTCATGACTCTGGGGCACAACTCCCAGTGTAGACTAACTTACCGTTTGAAAAAAAGAGAGAATTTATTTATTTAATGGAAAAAAAATCTCATGCAAATAGAATACAATTTGTGTCAGCTATAGTCAAGGTGATGTTCTAGGTCAGGTAGCCAATAAGTCTGACTCCCTGGACACTTAAACTCTACCACTTCTACCAAGTTTCCAACTAATTTGTCATGGGTTTGTTAGTATCCTGAGAAAGCATCAAAGGTGAGGTATCTGATCGCTGGGCAACACAAGAGTCTTTAATCCCTTAAAATGCACATCTCAAAGAAAATATTTATGCAAGTTCAGTTCTATTTTTCCATTTAAATGCAACTCTGCAAATCAAAATGACATTTCCTCTCAACCACTGTCTTATTTAGGTATACCCTGTAAGTCACTCCACAAATCAGTAGCAAGTAAGTGTTGACATGTAGTCTGATACTGGAGAAAGCACAATATCATAAAATTTGGCAAACTGAGGCAGACTTTCACCAACATGAAGATATCAGCAAAGAGATGGATATTTTAAAATAATCATAATCTCTAGAGACTCCATCTCAAGTTAGTATGAACTCATCTAGCTGAACAAAAGGAGTTGCTGAGAAGCATGAATGCATGTAATCAGCAGAAAAAACCGTATCCTAATGAGTAAAGGTCCCTTCTCTGACCTCACAGAGAAACTCCTTCCTGGTTTAGGGCATTCCCTTAGCTACTACCAAACCATATGGTGCCTAGATCAACGAGCTAGTGAATCTCGTGCTCAGGTGAGTACAAGAAGAGAAAGGCCAGCTTTCCTAATACATAGAGGAGGCAAAGCATTATTAAAAACCTTCTGAAGATAGCCAATAAGGCACAATAACTGGTAGCATGATCTCACATAAGACTCCTGCGAAACACCACGGGGTTCTGAGGAACTCAGGAAGACCTCAAGGAAGAGGTACACACTGAGCTGAGATCTGACATGTGGATAAAGGGGGATAGGTAATGGGAATAGCCAATCATTTAAGGAAGGAATGAAACAATTAAAGGTATGGAGGCACAAAGCCAGTGTCATTCCTCAATGTGTTGTGTAGATGCATAAATTTGTACAACATATTCTGGGTTTCAAATCACTTTTATTTGGATCATCTCATTTAGTCATCTTAACCAATTTTGGAGATAAACTGGGCAATGTTGTTATTTTCAAATTATATATGAGGAAACTTAAATGTAGAGAAAATTAACCTGCCTACATTTTTTTGAGTCTTAAATGACAGAGTTGGATCTAGCAGACATATTTTGATGCATTATTCTTATATGTATTTTAATTTTAGAGATGAAGAAAGTGAATTTCGGAGAAATCAGCACACAGTGGCAGTCAGGACTCAAATCAGGGTCACAGGTTCAATATGCCAGATTTCTCACTGTACCCTATTGACTGAAGAAAAAGAAAATGAGGATCAAGGAGTCCAAAGCCAATCCAAAAGCCCAAAGTCAGGGTGGGAGGGTGGAGAAGTTGTGATTTCCAAATAAAATTTTGGGTTCCTATAAGAGAACAGAGGTACCAGACAAGTATCGAGGGACACAAAACAGGATTCCAGTGGGTTTCTCCAGCTTTTAGCCAATCCTTGGTATAAATTATATATTTCTTTCTATCTCAGTTTTCTCTCAAGTTCTCTGTGCTTGTGAAGTTCTTCCTCCCTGTACTCTACCTTCACAATCCCTCAGGGTCTTATTCCAGGAATACTGCTCAGAACTCTTATCATCTTTCCCTAATCTGAGCTTCTACGGCACTTACCTCTGAAATACAAGCTCGCACGGCATTGTTCTGTGTGCAATGAAGAGGTCCCACATGCTACTGCTGATCCCTGTGCCAAGACAAAATAGAACGGTGCCGTTTGGTTTTGCTGAGAGCAAGCTGCCTCTCAGGAAATCACGCTGCTTCGTGCCTGCTTTCTTTATGCACGTTTGGGAGTCATCTCACTCTCCAAATTCTCTGCCTCCTGACTTCTAGTGGTAGTTATTTTATATTTTCAATAATTTTGAGGGTGAACAGATGCATTTTGGACACGTCTGTTTCATATTTTAGTACTCTTTACAAAAGTGAAGGAAAGCACACCAATTTACTGCTCGTGGAAGCCTGAAATCTTGGCTCACCGAGTCCACCTTTCCCTCAGACCCAGAGCACAATGGGGTTTTCATCCAGCACCAGTTTTGAGAGCACAGGTGTTTGGAGATTTAAAGCTCTGGTTTTTTCATGTGCAGGGAATGAGCAGTGTCTCGTGTGCCCTGGCACCCATCACTATGCCCCTCCTAGCACTGAAGGAACCAATTGGCAAGATCGCATTGCATTTTGGCTCCTCTCTCTTCATCCTTCTAGTTTAGGCCGGTCACCCGCCAAGTCTCTCGTCATTTGGCTTTGCTCTTTGAAACTGGCAGAAACTTAAATATAAGATATTCATGCTTTGTTTCCTCCTCACTGTAAAGGGGGATGCTCTTGTCCTGGTGCCACGTGGGGCTCTAGCTCTGGCGTGTGTGCTCTAGAAATCTCTATTGCAAATGGAGATTCTTGGTTTGGTGGTCCAGATATTTTAAAAACGAGAAGAGTCAGTCGTAATTCCTAATGTAGTCTTAAAAGGCCCCTTTTAAGTTGTAAGCTGCAGAGGTAATATGAGGAATAGGAGTATGCAGCCAAATATAGACGCAATCACGACAATGACATCCTGGCTATGTGGCTTGGAACAAGTTTTTATTTACTTACTGAGACCATACTTTTTTTCTCCCCCACCAGATACTTAGCACTTTAAAAGCATTTCTTATATTTAATTCTCACATCATGTGTGGGGTTGATGTTATTATTTTTCTCAGTATAGAGATTATGAAATAGAGACTTGGAAATTTGAGTAGCTTCTAAAAGGACTTACACACACCTGGTAATAGTCAGCTGTAATTTGAACACATGTCTAAGTGATTTCAGAATCAAAGTTCTTAATCATTACTCTAGGTTATTTCCACTCCTGTGTAGTAATTTCTTCCGGTCCAAAAGGCATAACTCCCCTCTTTTCTCTGTAGAAGTGTCCTGCTAAATATTCATTGTTCATCTTTCTTATGAAGCCACAATTTAAAGACATCCCTCCTCCATCCAAAGGCATTCATTTACTCAATCACCCTTTATTGAGTAGCTTCCAGTATGAAGCACTGTACTGGGGATGGAATGAAGCATGAATTACAATTTCTGTTTTCAAGAAGATTATTGTTTACTCAGGAAGACAAATAAATAAACCTTAGGGAATAGTAATTATTTTGATGAGGGTTTTCCCATTGTGCTATAAGAGGGCACAGGACCGAGTACCTAACAGACAGGAAGGGAGATAGAAGCAAGGAAAGAATTCTTGGAGGAAGATCAAACTGATAGTATAAAAAGAAAATATGTTCTAGGCCAAAGGATGTCACAAAGTTGAGAGAGAGTGCATAAAATCATCTCAACAGCTACAGCATTCAGTTAGCCATTGGCCTTTTGATATATTGGTTATAACACTCATTTGACCTAGCCTTGCTACCTTGTTTTGCAATAGATATCTTTTGTGAAAGTTCTCCCTCTCATCATGCCTATATACTCACTCCTTAAAGGGAGAAAAAGACCAAGTCTTATGGTGTTTTTCATTGCTAGGTTTCAAACATGCTGCAGGAATCACTGACTGTAGATGGCAATGGTAGTGTTGGTATAAAGGAAAAGAAAGAGAAGGAAGAGAAGGAGGAGGTGATATGGGTAAACAGTAGTCCCTCAGTATCCATCGGGGATTGGTTACAGGACTCCCGCAGATACCAAAATCTGAGCATGCTCATTTCAAACATTGTAACACCCATATCTGCCCATGCTAGTGCTTTTGGATTCTGTTTCATATTTTATACTATAGGCTATCTTAATCCTAAAGAACAAATCTGTAGGCATCACATTACCAGATTTCAAACTATACTACAAGGCTATAGTAACCAAAACAGCATGGTATTGGTACAAAAATAGAGACAGGCCAGGCACGGTGGCTCACGCCCATAATCCTAGCCCTCTGGGAGGCCAAGGCAGGAGGATCGCTCGAGGTCAGGAGTTCAAGACCAGCCTGAGCAAGACCGAGACCCCCGTCTCTACTAAAAATAGAAAGAAATGATCTGGACAGCTAAAAATATAAATAGAAAAAAATTAGCCAGGCATGGTGGCACAAGCCTGTAGTCCCAGCTACTCAAGAGGCTGAGGCAGAAGGATTGCTTAAGCCCAGGAGTCTGAGGTTGGTGTGAGCTAGGCTGATGCCACAGTACTCTAGCCCAGGCAACAGAGCAAGACTCTGTCTCCAAAAAAAAAAAAAAAAAAAAAAAAAAAATAGAGACAGAGACCAATGGAATAGAACAGAGAAACCAGATATAAAAACATCTACCTGCAGCCAACTGAGGTTTGACAAAGCAGACAACAATGCACTCTGAGGAAAGAAGCCCTATTCCATAAATGGTGCTGGGAAAATTTGATAGCCACAAGCAGAAGAATGAAACAGAACCCATATCTCTCACCACTCACAAAAATTAATTCAAGATGGATAAAAGACTTAAATGTAAGGCATGAAACCATAAGAATTTTAGAAGAAAATGTAAGAAAAACTCTTCTAGATATCAGCCTAGGCAAAGAATTTATTGCCCAATGGCAATTATAGCTACAACAAAATGTGCTACTGCCTTCACACAAAGTGAATAATTCAGTTCATTCAACCTTGTCTTAGTATACGATGTTATAGTTGCTCAGATGGGTTTAAAAAAACCAATAAGGTGAAAAGAACAAGCATATCCTTTGAAGAAAACAGCTACTGCATGGTAACAAGAAAAGGAAATGACTACTAAGCTTTCACTATGGCAGATATTCCAGTATAAGCGTAAAATGGGAAAGATTGTGAAACAGACATAGCAACTACTGGATGTCCTTTCAGTGGAATGAAGGACATAGTCGAGCAGGCCTTTCAGGGTTGTCTGAATCTATAGGGATCTACCACTCTCACTTTCTTTGACTGACTTATAATCCTGTAAATTGTATAAAACTGATAGCAATGCAAATTATTTTTGTCCAATGGAAATGCAATTGATTTTCACTTTTGTCAAATAAAACCAGAGCCAGATAGTACTTAAAGTGGAAAAACAGATTTTATCCTGGAACTATTGCAATAGGGGAAAGAGACCTCAGTATAGATCTGGGCTCAATTCCTAAATTATAGCATGGACAAGTGGGGATTTATAGCCAAGAAGCAGGGTGAATATTAATGAATGGAAAATTACTAAGAGGAAACATCAAAGGTAAGTGTGTATTCAGGCTAAACGGACTTGACAGGATTCTTGTTGAAGGCATACCAGGATGATCAGATGTCAATGGATGGGGGTTCTCTCTAAACTGACTTATAATTCTTATTAAAACTGAGAGATGCAGGCCCAACAATTAAAAGCTTAGATAAGAAGAGAAATTAGAAGAGCCTGATTAAAGTTTGGTCAAGGAGAGAGTCGTTGTTACTTCCAAAAAAGAGAACATTAAACAGTCTTACATTTATTAAAAATTCTTTATGCATTCCTGATTACCTATATATAGCTGTTCTTCAGATGTTCCTTTAACCTGCTTTTAACACTGTAGGAGCAAAGAGAATTTTCTCTCCTCCTCTGAAGATTCTAGTCTGCTGAAATGAACTGATAATAGATAAATTAATAGGAAAAGAATATAGAAATTTATTAATGTCCATTAGCATGGGAGCCATACAAAATATGAGACTCAAACAGAGGCCAGATAGCTGAAGCTTAAATAGTACCCTCTTCATAGGAGAGAGGGAGATAGAAATATGGAGCCTAATTTGAGGCATAATAACTAATTTTTAGGAGAGTTTGATGGGTCCAAAGAGGAGACAATAGTTTGTATATGATTGTCTTTTGAAAACAAATGGCCCAACCCTTTATGGAAATGTTAGGGGTGGAACTACACCATAAAGATTGTCATATTATTTCGATAAAGTATTTGAGTAATCTCTCAAAACTGCTATCAAAAGAACAGACAAAAGGTCTTTCTGGTCATGGTGATGATTTTACTCTCTTTTCTTCTCTGGTAGTTAAGTTTTTTGGTTATTTAATGAGATTCCTAGGAAGACAATTAAATTTTTTGGAAAATTTCCTCAGTCAAATAAGAAAATTTTAGAAAGAACCACTTCCTGCACTCAAGGGGGAGGAAAAAGAGGAGGTTAGAATGTCTTTAGTTTAGCGGCATCTCATAAGGTCTTCCAATTTCTTTTAATTCAAAGTGCTCAGCATGCCAAAGCAACATACTTTGGTGTACCCTTTTTCTTTTTACCTCATTCGTTACTCTTCAAATCCATCTGAGAGACTATAATACCCTGTCACTGATACAGGTTGAACGAAGTGAACCACTCACTCTGTGTGAAGGCAGTAGCACCTTTTGTTAACCTTTGAATGTGTACTTTTCCCAGAATATTTTCAGGTCCCTTATATATTTCTGAGCCCCGACAATGCTTTACTGGTATTCTCAATAATTAATGAATTTACTAAAATCCTTGATACACATTCATTTTATATTTCTGTGAGAGTTGTGTTGGGCTCAGGACACACCACCCCAAAATATGACTGTCCGGGACCAGAATATGCTACTCCAAAATATACTTCTTTGGCATATTTTGAGCTGGTTATTCTAAGAAACTGCAGACACAGGAGTTGCTCTGAAAAGCTGTCCTTTTGTAAAAGAAATATACATCTATAAAGGAAATCTATATTAGTAAAATATCTGTATCAGAAAGACGGCCCCTCCAGGACAATTTTTCTTGTTTATTACCTGAGAGACTTCATGTGCATATCAAGACAACTTATTTTCACCATACACTTCCTCTCCTCACTCTTCCATAACTTGTATTGCCACCATCCCCCAGAAGCTCCAAGCTCCTATTCCTTCCTGTAGCTCAGGATGCTATATGACTTTTGACAATCTGACCCTTCTTCAAGTCTCATATTTTCCGGGAGTCTCATGCATGTATAAGTGTACAATTAAATATGGGTTTTTTTTTTCCTGTTAATCTCTGTTAGGACAATTTAATTCATAGTCCACCCACAAAACCTAGAAGAGTGAAGGGCTGCCATTTTTTGTTCCCTTATAGTCTTGATTTCACTTTTTTGAAAATTGTCCTTTAATACAAGAACAAATTACTCAAAAATTGTCCTTTAATACAAGATAAAGGATTACACTGTAAGGTGCCTATTTAGCCTTTTCTCTATTGTATAATAGAGAAGTGTCTTTATGGTATAACAAATAATCCACCTGCTATCCATCATTTTTCAAGACTAATTCCAGACAAACACTTTTGGTTTCCATTGCAATTAGTTAAAGAGTTTCCTAAATGGTTTCCAATAAGAACTTTGGTGATGACGTAACCAGCTCCATGAACAAATTTCAATGATCCTTATGTGTTTTTTACAATCTTCTCCCTTAACTAACTACTTAATCTTTTGAGTTGTTTCCTGGAAATGGCAGATTTTCTGCAAGACAAACGAGTTGAGATTCTGAAGGGCCCTGGGCAGGCTTTCTGACACCAGAACTCACCATCCCCCTCAGGCTGCCCAAGGCACCTGGACAATCCTTGAAAAGTCCAGGATCTCCCTTAGCTGGGGAGACAGGTTTGAGGCAGCTTCTCCTGTTCTCTTGTTCTCCTGACAAGACATCTTTTGTATTAAAAATTCCTTGCTTCCTTGGCAATGATTGTTTCAATAATTGGATATTTGTGTAATGAGCAACTGTAGCTAGGCTGAAACCCATATGTTGTTTCAGTATCAGTTATGGGGGCTTATCCAGGATGGTGTTGCTTGTGGTTTGGTGACTGTGGAATGTGGGGAGACCAAAACCTCCCTTAGCAGCTGCCTGGCCATATCTTCCAGAGGGCAGCTTTGGAGTCTCCTGCCAGCTCTGTTGTCACCGGTCTCCAACACATTTATAATTGCCTACAAAGAAAGGACCTTTGGATTTTGACATTTGCATCCAGATGGGTGAGTGCTATTTGAAGGTACCACACAGTGGGGGAATCTGGGGAATGTTGGAATTCTCATTTGTTTGGCATTGGATAAGCCCCTGACTCTGAGTGGGAACTAACATATTTAGATTTTTTTTTTTTTTTGAAACAGAGTCTCGCTCTGTTGCCTGGGCTAGAGTGCCATGGCGTCAGCCTAGCTCACACCAACCTCAAACTCCTGGGCTTAAGCAATCCTTCTGCCTCAGCCTCCCAAGTAGCTGGGACTACAGGCATGCGCCACCATGCCTGGCTAATTTTTTCTATATATTTTTAGTTGTCCAGATCATTTCTTTCTACTATTTTTTTTTAGTAGAGATGGGGTCTCACTCTTGCTCAGACTGGTCTCGAACTCCTGAGCTCAAGCAATCCTCCCTCCTTGGCCTCCCAGAGTACTAGGATTACAGGCAACCGCACCCGGCCAAAAGGCACTTTCTTTTGCATTCCTCTTGCTCCTGAATCCCAAGAACTATTTGCTCCTGAATGGGAAGACTTAAAGTCTAAAGTCAAATGATAGTACTGCTAGAATGTCTTTCCCCAGGGGGTTAAAAACTCCCCAACAATCTTCACAAAAATTCTGCCTAGAATTTTATGTTGTTGTTGTTTGTTTGTTTGAGGCAGAGTCTCATTCTGTAGGCCCTGGGGGAGTGCAGTGGTCATCGTACCTCACTGCAACTTCAAACTCCTGGACTCAAGCCATCCTCCTTCCTCAGCCTCCCAAGCAGCTAGAACTATAAGTGCGCACCATAATGCCCAGGTAATTTTTCTATTTTTAATAGAGATGAGGTCATGCCCTTGCTCACGCTGGTCTCAAGCTCCTGAGCTCAAGCGATCCTCCCAACTCAGCCTCCCAGAGTGCTAGGATTACAGGCATGAGCCACTGAGCCCAGCCTCTGTCCAGGGATTTGAGGGAAATGGTTTCAGGCAAGGGAATGATTTTACAGTATGTAGACAATATTCTGATAACCAGTGAGACTAAAGCTGAATCAAAGCAATATGCTAATTGTATTAAATTTACTGGCTGACAAATGATATAAAGTATCTCAGAAAAAGTTCAGATCTCACTTCTCACTGTCAAATACTAGAGATTTGAATTGTCTCTTGGAACTTCCTCCCAGATTGGAGAAAGGCAGTAAATTGAATAGCAGTCCCTATCATCCTTAAACAGTTGTGAGGATTCTTGGATATGGCCAGAATCTTGGGTATTGCTGGCTTCGCTGGATTTAGATTCCTAAATTAAGGCTAATAGCAAAAACTCTTTATGAAGCTTTAAAAGGGGACAAGAAATTGGACCTAAGCTGAAAACCTCTTGTAGTTTATATAACAATGATAACTATATACCTTAAAGTGATATGATTATTCTCAGAGAAATGAACAATCGACTTAATAATCAAGATTTTCTCAAAGCAAATTTCCAGAATGGAAGAATGTCTAGAGAAAGAGGAGGGTCAATCTAGAAAAAGGAATAAAAAATAGGACATAACTAAAAATTATCAAAAAATGTTATACACAATTCTGCACAAGTTCAGAGATTTCATCTCTAACATGGGATATGGAAGGAAGAAAGAGAGGAAAAGAATCAAAGTTGGTGATAACAATTAATATGTTTAAGAAGCTGGCTGGTTTCTCCCCTATTAAAATTTTTATTGGGATTTTGCTTCGTTTAGTTTTGTGTGTGCGTGCATGTGTGTGTGTGTGTGTGTGTGTGTGTGTGTGTGTGTTTTCAGCTTGGAAAACAATAACATCAACCCAAAGCATGTGGAATGTAAAGCAATTGGAAGGCATACAGAGTGAGGACCCCTTAGGTTGCCTGCAAGCAACTTAACCAAGTGGGAGCCAGTGCTGTTTCCCTTCAATTATTCTTGTTCTTTTTGTGTTTTTCCTTTTCCACCCTGTTTTGGATTGTAGAACCTTGAATTGAAAACTCAACATTAGCAATTCAAATTCTAAACTGAGCTTTTTAATGCTAAATACTTGTGGATATCATTTGAGAAGATTGTCAAGTGAAACAATGTAGATTTTTCATATATACAGCAAAGTGACTTTGCAGATATTACTCAGTTAAGATCTAAGCCATGATATTCATCTTGTGCTTATGCATACAATCCAGAACCAGCAAAGTATTTTGTAAATTCAGCGTTTAGTTATCTCTTACCCATTAAGAGGAAGAAAAGCAAACATTTCCCCCCACCCAACACTTTTATTCATGCCTGAAGCTAAGCAAGGAGAAAGAGAAAAGGTTTTAGAATTACAAATAGAACCTTTAAATTGTAGAAACTTGCTAATTTCATTTATGAAAGCACTGCCTAACTTCTGCTTTTTTTCTCAGCTGTTATTCAAATCTCTGTCCCTAGCCAAAGAGAAAGAGAGGAAATAATCCTACCAGGAATTTAGTGAGTTTTCTTTTAGGGATTAGACATAAATGCTGCATATTAGAATATGCAAATTTAATAGAACAGATTGCCAAGAAATAAAAAACGGTTATATGTTTAGCCCTAGGAAGTTAGCCCACCTTAAAAGAGCTGACTGACAAAGAGTTAAGTATTGCCCACTTGCAAAACTCAAACAGGGAGGAAAGTGCATATAATTTGCTTGTCTAACAAGAAGAGACTGAAAAGTGAGTTAGACTTTAGAGATCTGATTTTCTCCAAATTAGCCACAGTGTTCTCTTAAAAGACCTCAATTTCCTCCTGTGTGAAATAAAGAGGTTTTCTTAGGTAATCTCAGATTATTTTCACCTTGAAAATTCTAAGACATCTTTTTAGCATATTCATTTAGTTCACATCTATAGGAAAGGTATCTCATGCCATGAATGTTTTGCAATTTGTTGAAAACATTCAACCCCATTCCCTATGGTCATCACTCATATGTTATATTTCAATCTTTTGTAGTTCATCCTTTTTCAGCAGACCTAATAAGTTTATCAAAGGAGAAGCTTTCATCAAGTAATACATATTTTTAGGCCCTCAAGGGTTCTCTATTGGGCCACTAACTAATCAAGACTTTTTCTATTTTTTTTTTTTAATAAGGCTCAGCCACCTAGTATTTGGAGGTTTGAGAAATTGAAAATTAGTTGCTCTTTTGGATTTACAGTAATCATTTGGGCAGATTGTCAATATCAATTTCCAGCCTACATGACTCTTCTATACCACTCTGGGAATTAGGTCAAAACTGTCCTTGGATAAAAGATTGGGCAAAATAATCCAAGATGGACAAACAAAGGCAAAAACACACCCTCAACCAGTTCAGGTAGAGCAGGGAGAGAAAAACAACAAATTATCCAGTGCCCAGTTTAAAGATGCAGAAATATCTTTACATCTTGATAATATGTTACACATCCTGACCCAGAGGGTACAGTTCTATCCCTGTTTAACTAAAGAGCAGATCTTTGGGTTATACACCATTTCTTCAACTTTGCCATTTCATATGCAATGACTTTTTAAAAATATATATAGAACAATAACAATTGTTATAGCCAACATTTATTGAGTGCTAATATTAAGTTGGGACGAGGGGAAACGGGAACAGATGCTTTGTCTAGGAAGGGTTTCTATTGAGAAATAGATGACATTAGGAGATGCTTTGTCTACCAGGAGGAACAAATTGACCAGAAGGGGGGTTTCCAAAAAGGAATAGATGATGTGTTCAAGGGGTCCCCAAGGAATGACTGGATATTTGGTCTACGATAGGGGTCTCCAAGGACTGACCAACCAGAAAGAGGTAGAAAGGCCACAAAGTGGAGATATGAACAGGCCACAAAAGAGGATTTTTGGAGCATTTGTACAGGTAAAGTGACCTACCCTCATTAACATAGTAAAAATCACACCCACTAGCGCCATGCAAGTTTACAAATACCATGGCAACCTCCAGAAATTGCCTTACAAAGTTAAAAATGGGGAGGGTTTCCAGTTCTGGGAATTCTCCACCCCTTTCCAAGAAAATCCATGAATATTCCACTCCCCACTTAACAAAAAATTACAGAATAAGCATAAGGGGAAAATTTTGTTTAACTCAGGGCCTGCTCTACTCTTGAGGTTGGCCCATTCCTTCTCTGGAATGTACTATGCTTTAATAAACTTTGGCACTTTGCTTGCATCTGCTTAGTCTGTTCCTTTGCTCTGTCGACTCGTTACCAGTAACCATACTTCAGTACTGGGAACCAAGAACCAGAGAACACAGGGACCTGACGTCTGGTCCCCACGCCTGACAATTACAAAAAGCCAGTACTGTTCTAAGCACTTTATGTACATGAAGGTGTTCAAAGTATGACACCCTAAAGCATACTACTCTGGCATAAGGATTATTTTGAGCTGAAGGCAATTAAAAAAGGCAGATACACAATGAGCTCTCTGCCACTCCAATCTGCTTGAAAACAGAACATAAATTCCCCTTATGAAGGTGTTTTCCCCCTTCAACTTCCCATACTCCCTACCAGGAAGGGAAAAAAAAACCTTATCACTGGAGATGAGATGGCTCCGAGATGGACCTGCACAAACAAGCCTTACTGAGATGACCCTTATCTTCCATTATTTTCCCTCATAAATTTACTTTCCCACAGTTTGCCACCCCTGAAATCCTAAAGTTTTTTTTTTGTCTGGCCACTTCTCTACCAATTTCTAGTCATCCCTTTAGTTACTCATCCCTGAGTTTCTTCCCCATGTAGGTGTTCTGCACTTGTTAATAAACTTCCATTTGTTTTTCTCTTGTTAATCTGTCTTTTGTCAATCTAATTTGTAGTGTCTCAGCCAGAAAAGCTAGGAGAGTAGAGGGAAAAAGTTTTTCCTTCTCTACAGATTAATACATGAAAACATTCAATCAAAACAATAAATGTAGGTTGAGCACCATTTATCCAAAATGCTTGGATCAGAAGTGTTTCATATTTTTTATTTATTTTTTATTTTGGAATATTTGCAAAGGACATATGAGATATCTTGGGAATGAACTAAGTTTAAACACAAAGTTCATTCATGTTTTATATGTACAGCACCTTATACACATAGCCTAAAGGTAATTTTACACAATATTTTTAGTAATTTTGTGCATGAAACAAAGGGGTTTTTTTTGTTTGTTTTTTTTTGTTTGTTTGTTTGTTTGTTTTTTTTGGAGACAGAGTCTTGCTCTGTTGCCCAGGCTAGAGTGCCATGGCATCAGCTTAGCTCACAGCAACCTCAAACTCCGGGGCTCAAGTGATCGTCCTGCCTCAGCCTCCCAAGTAGCTGGGACTACAGGCATGCACCACCATGCCTGGCTAATTTTTTCTATATATATTTTAGTTGTCCAGATAATTTCTTTCTATTTTTAGTAGAGATGGGGTCTCGCTCTTGTTCAGGCTGGAGGAAACAAAGTTTTGAGTGTGTTTAGACTGCAACCCGTCACATGAGGTCAGGTATGTAATTTTCCACTTGTAGTATCATGCCACTCAAAAATTTTCAGATTTTGGAGCATCTCAAATTTTGGATTTTTGGATTAGGAATCATAGACTTGTATTCCTAATTTTACATTTAGGACTGTAGCTCAGAAAAGTCAAGTAATTTACCTAAGGTCACATAGGTGGTAAATTATGAACCTACAATTTGAAATCAGATACTCTGGCCCCAGAGCTGAGTTCTTAAACTTCATTTTGCTGCCTCTCCTAATGTTAAAAGCTAGAGTTCATTCTATGTAAAATATGAGTATCTCTTATAAGATATCCTCTCAATAAAACTTAAATAGGGGGCAGAATGTGTATAAATTTTATTTATGTAGAGGATAATATTTGGTAAGTTGGTTGATTTCTCCAGACAATATTTCTTTTGAAAATTTATTGCAACAAATGGGTATATTATGAATAACAAGTAAGGAAATAGATTACTAACATTTCCAATATGTAAGTATGAATTTTTTGTGGGCCAAGTAGGACATTGTACAAAGCGAAATGATTTGTTTTCCATACAATTTCATCTTCTCCATATATGACTAATTCTTGTATTTTCTTTTCAAATACATATATAGGTAAAATAGTTTTATTTTGACATGACAATGCTATCTGTATTGCTCTGAACAATGTTACTTTGATGGGAGTTTAATGTAATGACTGGTAACTCTACAGTGATCTTCAAGAACACAAAAGGTGCTTTTACAGAGTAGGCAAGCAGGCTACTTTCCAACTCTACTGAACAGAAGCTGTGAGGAAGATATAGAAGCTACGAGAAGCTTAGAGTGACCTGGGCTGTAAGCTGGGCACAATGAGAGAGAACATCGTACCCTACATCGAGGCAATTTGAGTTTTAAAATGTGGAAATGGATTACAGGGAAAAAAATTGAATTTAGCTGGTTGCCTCTCCCCAGAACTAGACAGATTTCACTAGAAGGGAAAACACTGGGGAGAACATTTTGTCTCCTGTATCCTCTCATTCTTTGGGTTTCTTTGGGCAAAATGGTGCTTGTGAGCTCCTCTTCCGCTATTTTACCCTCCTTATCTCAGTCAGTGAAACCGGCCAGAGTAGAATAAGTACACTTATTTCCCCGAGGCAGTGAAATGAAGGCTAGTCTTTTCTTTCTACCCCTCCACCTGGCACTTTGGACAGTGGTTTCCCCTGCTGGAACTTGCAGGAGACCAGAATGCGTCACCACAAAAAAAAATGATTGTGGGAGAGCAGGATATGCCACCCAACTGTGTCTTTTTGGCAGAAGGATTATTTTGAGCTGATTATTTTGAGAAGTAGAAGATATGGAGAAGCTCTGAAAACAGCATAAAAATGCTTTGTAAGGGAAATTTACATTTATAAAGTAAATCTGCCTTTGTAAGAGTTGTCTCCTTTTCTGTGCCAAGAAGGATGATTATAAATCACAAGAGACTCTCATCAATGGAGAAAGCAGCAACTTATATAGGCCTAAGGACCTTACTTTTGTTTACCACATTTTTCCTGGTTACCTTCTCTTAAGTGGCTTCTATTACACCCTTCTTTCTTTGTTTTAAGTTGGAGATGGTATTTAAGCCTAAATTCTTGGGTTATTCATTCTCTGGGTTTCCCCCATGTATATATGAGATACACATGTAAATAAACTTCTGCTTGTTTTTCTCTTTTGGTCTGTCTTTTTGTTATAGAGGCCCCAGACAAGAACTAGAAGGAAAGATGAAAAGATTTTTTTTTTTTCCTCTGCAAACATCACGTCATCTGTCAGCAAAAATAATAACAGAAACATCTTAATCGGCTATTATAAAAATGAATTTTCCAAACTGAAATACCCAAATATTGAAACTGGATTTCTCATATGAAAGTCTATGAATATTTAACAGAAACCCTCAGCTCGTATGTATTCACGTATATTTCCATATACAATTTAACCAGCTAGGTTCTGGTGCACTGGAACAAAAAGACCTAATTAGCAGTCATCTAAATTGGAGAGAAAAATGTAAACGGAAATCTAAATAAATTCTAGGATTGTGTTGCCTTTGAGGAAAAAATTGAAATCAAGTTTTAAAAATAGTAAAATACATTATAAATATGCTGTTCTAAAACACTGCCTTGTGGCTTAAGTTAGAGAGTGCTGCAGGAAGGCAAAGTATATTTACCTACAATACAAGTGTTTATTTTATACTTTGCTTGCTTTTCTCATTCTAGGCAGTCTTTGGTAATCCTATGAAATCTTGAAATGCAAGACACTGGGAATATATCAGATTAACACTCAAAGGCATGGATACAAAGGAAGCGCAATCAATAAAACCTTCCTAATAGCCAACCTACCAAAGATTCAAAGATACTGAGATCTATTAAATGAATGATATGAATGTAAAAATCACTGTTCTTTCTTCTTGATTGATGTTATAATTGTGTTTCCTCCACAGTCTTCTATTGATTTGTCCTTAGATTTTTCCATGATGTTGAGAAATACCTTTTGTGATTAGACCACAGCTTATTTATCTATCTCCCAAGGATTTTTCCTCCCCAAGAGCTACATTCCTCTCTAGCCCTCTCTTCACCCTATGTTACTTTTTCTCTTTTCAGAGATTTTAAAATGGCACAAAAAAACTAAATAGATGAGGACACATTGACAAGCAGTTAGAAAAGTTTGAACCTAACCTAAGAGGAGTTATTAAACAATCCAGCAGGATGGGTAAAGGAAAAAAAAAAAGTCTGATAGACTTTGCACTATGTGTCTGCCCAGAGCACCCCATGCGCAGTGTAATCATTCTCCAGTTCGGGAGAGAGGTAAAAATATTTCTGCCAGGCAGTTCTTAACATACTTGAAGATCAATCTTAAGCCGTTTTCAGTTTTAAACCATTGAACACAGACAGAACTCACATTTAGAAAAGCGAGACAGATAACATTTGAGCACAACAGAGTGAATGATAATGTTGGCAGCCCTGGCAGGCTCTTGTGCCACACCTTCTCCATTACTTCCACCTGGTACACTTTATGGGCTCTCTGTAATGTTAAGAAAAAGTCATGGCAGAAAGTCTCACACACCACAATATCTACCAAGAAAGGGAGAAAAGTTAATAAACATTGCACATGAGTAGAACAAAAGGAAGCAGGCGACCGGTGGTAGCGACTCAGAGCTCTGACACAGAAGGCCAGGACTAACAGGGACAGATGGTTCTTGAAGTGGGTCCAGTTCTTTCCATAGTCAGTGCCTCTAGGAAGTGCCAAGTCCAAATGATTCAGTCTTCTCCAATGACTCAAATCACTAAAACAACATGCATTCATCAAGATTTGCTTAAAATGTATTCTGAGTGCATGTAAAAATTATTAAACCTATCGTTTCTTGCAGTTTTTTTTTACCTCCTCAAAATTTTAATTAGGGTGCATGTACTCACATTTTCTCAGCATTCTCCTCTGTTAATTAATGGGTATGAACTTCTAGACCTTAATCGTCTATTGCCACCTAAAATCCAAAATAATAGGACTATTTTATTTTAAGACAGGGTCTTGCTCTGTTGCCTGGGCAGTGGCATCATCATAGCTCACTGCAACCTCAGAATCCTGGGATCAAGCAATCCTCCTGCCTCAGCCTCCCAAGTAGCTGGCACTACAGATGCAGGCCACCACAATCAGCCTAGGACTTTATTTTTAATGTTAGCCACTAATTGCTGACAATGAGATGATAGCTTTTAAGAACTCAACTTTAAAAGTTTAAAACACCGTGTGAATGTAGGGTATTATTATCAATGTCCAGCATTCTTAAATATCAAATTCACTTTCCAATGTCGAAAGTTTCTGCTGCTGAAAATTTTTAATATTGAGATTATTCAACATTAAAAAGGAAATTTTTGTTATAAGGAATGAAACCCTAGTAAACCAATCCAAGTTTTTTGGTTTTTTTTTTTTTTTTTTGTATTTTTTAAGGGCATGGGGAAGCTTGTGCACATGCAAAAACAGGAAACGAAATATAGCTGGACCACATAAGCAATGAAAATAGAAAAATCAAGTATAGGTATATTTGAGCAGGAACAAAATCTTTTACTTTGCTCTTTGCTAACCACTTTCCAGTACCCTAAAACATGGAAAAATTTTGTTTAATCTACCAGTTTTGTTGCTATTGTTTTATTATGATATATGTTTTGAACAACAGAGGATACTGTAGAAATAATTAAGAATCATTTGTCAATATAGGAGACCAAAATGCTAACAGGGTTGAAAGGAAAACCTCATAAGAAATGAGATGTCAGGACTATTGTTTGACTATTAATGTTCCGTGGCAAAACTAGACCCAAAAAAGATGATTAAAGCAGTGATTAAGCCAACTGAAGAAAGACAGGTCTACTTGGAAATTCTACCATCTAATTCTAGCAGCCATCCTGTGGTGCATGTGCTTCATGCAGATAGAGTGGTCTCCATCCCTTCCCAAAACAGGGAGTTATATTCATATTTCTCTCCTTTTCTTTCTTTCCACCATGTCCTTTATTTTTT
This sequence comes from Eulemur rufifrons, assembly GCF_041146395.1. Lineage (NCBI taxonomy): Eukaryota > Metazoa > Chordata > Mammalia > Primates > Lemuridae > Eulemur > Eulemur rufifrons. The sequence goes on along the minus strand of NC_090987.1, from coordinate 26,210,224 downwards.
CAGGCCTAAGGGGAAAGGGTAGAAGATATAAAAAGGATAAACATTATATGAGTATTATGACCTCTGTTCTTCAGTTTTCAATTTGTTCTGCTCTTTTAGATTGAGCTTTCTGGTACACTAAACAATGATTTTAAAAATGTATTGGTTATGATTAAAAATCCAAGATTTCAAGAAGCTAGGCTTCTCATGGGGCTGTTTGGAATTTCATTGCATGGTAATGCTTTTCCGTGCCTACTTCTGAAGCTCATCTTTTCTATTTATGGTTTCTCTGTCCCCCAATAGCCTTCTCCTGGTTTTGATACCTATTAGTATCATTTTTGCTACCTGTGATTCTAGCATCATAAGAACTTTCTGTTTGAGCATGAATCATTATGTGATAATAGTCTCTTAGTTCGCTTTCTTAAGGTTGAATCTGAATGGTACATTCTGGGTACCTTTGTTAAATCAGCTGTGGTCCAAATCTGTCTTTCTATGGTGGAAATGGGAAATGGAGACACTTAAATGGTCTTTACCACTTAGCTGGAATTATGGGTGAAAGCAAATTCTGAGATATATTTAACCAGGGAAGTAACTCCACTATCTGTTTACCATAAGGGTCGTCTATTCCAATTTCCCTTATTCCTGCTATGTATTTGCCAGATGGTCACCTAGTCTCTATATGGACACTTCCAGGGTGGGAAGTTCATTATCCTTAAAGTAGCCCATTACATTTGAGAATATTACAAATTATTCAAAACTTCAGTTGAGCTGAAATCTACTTACTTGTAAATTTGATATCCTACTTATGTTCTCTGGGGCAGTAAAATCTCATTATATCTTAAAATGACAGGATTTCACATATTTGAAAAAGTTATATTTCCCCTAAGCCTTTTCTCTCTAAGCTAAATATTCTAATCATTGTTCTTTGGATAAAAGGAAGAATGCAGGTAGACCCATATTTTCTATAATAGGGCTATTGAGAAAAAAAAATCATGTATAATTTAATTTTTCCATAAGTACAAAGAGCGGTACTGTGAGGCACAGTTTCAGTGCATTTATGGCAGAGGACCTAAGAGTAAATCCTAGAACTGTCATGTGAGGGCATGTCATTTGAATCCTTTGATCCATTTTAGAGTTGAGGAAATAGAGACACAGATGGTTAAATAACTTGTTCAAAGTCACATGAATTGTAAAAATGTGGTAGAATCAGATGGCACAATGTCTCTAGGACAAAGTCCAGGCTCCTTAAGCTCTCTCAAAAGGGCTTTCATGACCTACATTGCCCTTCTCTCTACATTTATCTCCAGTCCCATCTTGCCCTCCTCCTCTCCCCACTTGCTCTCTTCAAACCAGCCAGTAGGTATTTCTCTAAGATACTGCAATAGACCATGTTCTCTCTCGTTGCTGAACCATCATACATGATGTTGCTTCTTTATGGAACATTCTTTCTCCGGATATTCACTTGAATAACTTCTACTCATACTTCAGGTCCCCACATTGTCTCTATCAGGAGGTCTTCTTTGAGTGCCTGGAACCAAGTCAGGTGCCTCTCCTATGTGTTCTCACTGTATCCTATAGTTTTCTCATTGAAGTACAAATTCATCTTTGGCTTATGTATGTTAGCATAGGAATAGCTTAATTTTATTTGATATCTTCTTTTATTGTCTCCACTAAATTTTAAACTCTGAGGGTCAGTCTTTATCTTTGTTGTATACCAAGAACATAGCATTTAGCATATAATTGGCCTTCAAAATTATTTTCTAGGCCAGGCACGGTGGCTCATGCCTGTAATCCTAGCACTCTGGGAGGCCGAGGTGGGACGATCACTCGAGATCAGGAGTTTGAGACCAGCCTGAGCAAGAGCAAGACCCCCTCTCTACTAAAAATAGAAAGAAATGATCTGGACAACTAAAAATATATATAGAAAAAAATTATCCGGGCATGGTGGCACATGCCTGTAGTCCCAGCTACTCGGGAGGCTGAGGCAGAAGGATTGCTTAAGCCCAGGAGTTTGAGGTTGCTGTGAGCTTGATGCCACGATACTCTAGCCCAGGCAACAGAACGAGACTCTGTTTAAAAAAAAAAAAATTATTTACTAAATGAATAAATAAGTAAAATAATACACCCAAGGAAACAGAAATGCATGGCCCCTTCCTGAAGGACCTCAGTTTATTGTGTACATATATGTGTGTGTGTGTGTGTGTGTTAGATAGGACATTGGCTCCTAAACAAAGTTGCATGTGCAATTAATTCATATTGCAAGATAAATGTGACAGCTATAATAGAATAAGTAATATTGAATATATTACATCAATCAATACTTTGGATAGTTAGGAAGTGTACATTTGTGAAAAGCAAAAATAGTACTTCATTTGTGCAAGATTCCTTGATATTTAGCCTTACTTCTCTTTGTGAAATTTGAGCATATTCCCCTCAGTCACCCTATAGTAACAGTTCCAGAGCACAGAACAAATGGCTCACAGATTCTACTTTTATTATGACTGTCTCCATTATGGCCCTGAGCTAAAGGTTCTCTCCAGCTGAAAGGTAAACCTCACTGAGCAATGTTCTTCTCTTGGGCACCCCTGCCTCACTGTCTATGAGTGAAGGACACTAGTCACACAGGAAGCACCTCTCTCTATTAGTCTGACAAAGGCTGTATGAAAGAGCTCATGAGCTATTTTAATTTCGATTTCTGATCATTCTACTCAAGGGACAGAGAGAAGGAAGGCAAGACTTTCCCTCCAGGCATCTTCTCCAAAGGAATATACTGCCAGAATGTTTCCAAATTAAACCTGACCCAATGTCTTAAGTGCCCCAGTTCACCCATTTCCTGGAAACCACTTGGACCTCTACTTGAAGGTGATCATTCTTAGAAAGTGTTTTGACACATTAGTAAGAGGAATAGATGACAAAATTATATGATTAAGTTTGCTTTCTTGGAATTAAAAATTATGTCATAGACTGCTAATATTTTTTTCTGAATGAAAGGCAGACGAAAAGATTCATGAAGTAACCGAGAGAGAGCAAACAGTACTGCCAAGCTAATTCTGGGAACGTAAGTTTGCATATCTGGGGAAGAGTGTGTATATGGATCATAGTAAAATTCATCTTAATAACTGACCCCTCAATAACTGGATTAACATCCCTAGTCAGCAAATGTTAGAGCTCAATGTCTTCCTCCTGCTTAACAACTTCTCAGAACCCCAAAGCGGTAGGAAGGGCAGCCTATCTCACTGCTGTGGTTTTGCTACCCTTCTGTGCCAGCTACCATTGCTCCCTTCCTGAGCTGCCATATCTTTAAGGTAACTTTAGCACTGGTTCTTTGATTGGGGTGCCCACATGATGGGACTGGCTCTGATACTCCAACATGACCAGGTACAACAGTTTTCTCTGTCACCATGCTGTCTTATTTCAAGATTATCATTCAGTTTTCCCTCCTGTTGATCTTCCCTTGTCACTTGCTCCTCCTGGGCTGTTGATATGGTGATGCTGATCTCCTCTTAGCATCCCCAGTATTTGGAGGCATCAATTCTATTAGCATCCACTAAAGTGCCGACACCACCTATCGTTGCATATCCAGCATTCACTTCTCTTTTTCTCCAATAAGAAAACACCTTGTCTTTTTAATCAGCTTCACTTTTATTAAGTCACTTCGTCAGTTTCCCTCTCAGTTTTTTTTTCTTCCCAAAATATTGGGGTGACTGGCATCTGGCTCAGAAAGGGTTCAAATAGAGCTTCAAAGTTCCACTGGGAACCACTGCCCCTCCCACACCTAAAACCTGTTGCTAAGTCTGGTGTACCAGGCTCTCATCACTTGCAGCTTGGGTTTTCCCTTTTATCTTTTTTTTTTTTTTTTTTTTTTCCTTTTCAAGGACAACGTGGCTTCCAGTGAATCTCTCTTATCTCCCAAGTCTGTCGACATCATGTCCAAGCACAGTTACAGGTGTTCATTCCCACAGATGCTCTTGGGCCCCATGGTAGTGAGTAGGTATGAATTTTTCACATGGAATTTTCAAAACACACTCACACATACACAACAGTCTGGACTTAACCTTTCTAAATACATACGATGGCACGTTTATCCTATCCTTGTAATCAGGAACATCATCTAAAGAGACTCCGAGCAAAAAACTCTGAGGTAGAGAACAGAATCTTATTCTTCTCCAAGTCCCTTTATTCTTTGTTCATCTTACCTACTTTCATTCCAAGCCTTCTTGTGACACTCTTAGATGTGAGACTTCCTACGGTTAACAGCTGACCTTGCAACAACCCCCTCCATTTGCTCTCTACCTGTTGGATAATCACTTGCATCCCACATTTATGCTGACCACTGGATAAGCTGTGAGGACTCACTGTGTGTGAGACAGTGTCAGATCTGCAGAAACTGTGTACGTGACCCAAATTGCTGTGGTTTGGAAGCTTGCCACCCCCTAGGGTCAGTAGTCTCTGTATTTACTTTTTGTGCTACATTCCAAGGACCAAATACTGGGACTCCTGGTGGCTCACAGCAAATGACCAGAAAAGAATAGGAAAAGTAGGGAAATAAGAGTCTGAAGCTGTGACAAGCTCATCTCATCCCTGCTGGCACGTGTCTGTTGTAAAAATTATAATTTATGTTGAGAATAATAAATCCTCTAATAAGTAAAACTATTACTTTGTTTTTTAACAAAGCTGTAACTGCAATTAAGCCCACATAATTTGGAAGGGAGGAATGTGTTGGATAATGAAGGTTTGGGAATTATATTTTAGGAGTTGGGCTTAATACTGAGGAAAGAAAGGGCTTTTTTTCTGGGAAATATGGGAGTTCACAACCAACTTATTAAACTAGCCTATTAACTTATTTGAGGTTTAGCTTGTTAAATTAAGCTTAACAAAAAGCAGCCTTCTTATGTATTTTAAATCAGACCTAAAGGTTTCTCCATGCATAGTGAACTGTAACCTGCCTGGATGTGTAAACAGATTGTAACCTACTCTTGTACCAACCACAGAGTTTCAGCCAATCACAGGCAGCGAACTGTTCAAACTGTGTTCAAATAAGACAAATGCTGAGCTGTAACCAATCCGGTTGTTTCTGTACCTCACTTTTCTATATATCACTTTCCCTTTCCTGTCTATAAATGTTATCGGACCATGTGGCAGTCCTGGAGTCACTCTGAACCTGTTCTGGTTTTGGGGGCTGCCTGATCGATGAATCATTCCTTGCTCATTTAACCCCTGCTAAATTAAATGTGTCTAAAGTTTTGGTCGCTGTTGTTAACAAGCTTTAACTCAGCCAAAAGATATATATCCCTCCGTATGTGACATTTCAAACCACGTATTTCTGTTCCAATCCCTTCCTTCTGTTTTGTTCATTAATGGCATCTTATTAAAATTTTACTCCTTTAGCACAGGGATAGCTTAATTTTATTTGATATGGACTTTTTGGCATGTCCAAATTCCCTCCAACTCTACAGAAATGACCAAAAGTTATTAACTGGGGGACTACTGAACTTGTGTAATAGAGCAAATATGAACTAGGACTGTGAATGCTGTGATCGTTAATCTGGAATCCACTTTTCTCATGTAACATTAATTATTTTATTATTTTAAAATATTATTATTCATAACAGCAAGTGATAGATATTCTTGAAGTAAAAGGAATTCAACTATCATGTTAATGTGACCTTAGACATATGTTTGAATAAAGAACAGGTTGATGTGATGGGAAGAGCCCAATCCCAAGAGTCCAGGGTCCGGGGTTTGGTCCCATCCCCCCACCCAAGTACTCAGTGACCCTCAGCAACTCATTTAACCATTTTAGACCTCAATTCCCTTTTATAAAAAATAAGGGGCTTCATATATTGATCTCGAAGTTTTCTTCCATCTCTGAGGTTATGTGCTTCTATAGCTTTTTAATATTTTTCAAAGAGATTTCACATTAATTTTCTTGTATAGCAAATGAGCCCACAATTTTCAAAAATGTTGGTGAGGATGGCCTTTTAGTTCCAATTTTATAAATAATACAATTGAAGTACAGTGAACACTGTTGACTTGCCTAAGTTACAGAGCTAGTTTAACAGCATGACTGCATTTAAGATGGAGATCTCTGGATTTTCCTGACATTACTGTGCAAATACAAAAAAGGCAGGTCTAGACAATAGGATACTCTTAGCAAATAACTTAACTGTTCCAATTATTGCTTTTTGTTTGTATTTCATCTGAAAAATCAAAATCATAATATCACTGTGGATATTTTATCATATTAATATCAGATTCAAATGAGTTGATATATGGGAAAGCATTTTGAAAGGTATAAAGTGTTATTTGAATATATGAACCGCATTACATACTGATGCTGAAAGCACCAACATCATTTTTAACGGAGCTGTTTTATTTGACTCTATGCATCCATCATCATAACTGGATAATTGGAAATTCTTGCTGCTGCTTTTTTTTTGCTATATAGAAAAAGTGGGCAATATATAAATGCTACATATTTTGTATAAGATTCACCTGAAACTTTTTGGTAAAGTCAAAACTCAGCTTTATTAATTCATTCAGCATATGATAATATTAATATTAATATTCATTAAACACCTACGATCTGCCAGCAGCTATTTGGGATACTGAGAACACAGAAGTAAGTAACACAAACAAACTTTTGGTGTCATGAAATGTATAATTTAGTAAGAGGATCAAGAAGGAAATAAATAGTAACCAAGAAAAAAAAATCAAGTATTTATAAATTTTTTCTTTTTTCCTTTTTTTAAGAGACAGGGTCTTTCTCTGTCACCCAGGCTGGAATGCAGTGGTGCGATCATAGCTCACTACAACCTTGAACTCTTGGGCAAGTAATCCTCCTGCTTCAGCCTCCTGAGTAGCTGGGACTGCAGGCACATGCCACCAAGCCTGACTAATTTTATTTTTTTTTGGTAGAGACAGGGATCTCGCTATGTTGCCCAGGCTGGTCTTGAACTACTGGCCTCAAGCAATCCTTCCACCTTGGTTTCCCAGTGTACTGCGATTACAGAATGAACTACTGCACCTGGCCTATAAATTCTTTAATAATAATGATGATAATGATAATAAACCAAATGGAGTGTTTAGGTATAATGAGCTAAGATTTAAATTACAGCAAAGACCAGTAAGGTGAAGTTGGGGAAGAAACACAATCCAGACAAAGGAAACCAATGTTGGACACTATCTAAGAAAATATGAGCATGTGGGTTCTAAGAAAAGTTAGGGAGGATGTGAAGTGAGAAGTAATCATTAGATTAAGTTACATGGGGGTCATTGGTGATCTTGATAAGTGTAGCTCAGTAAAGTTATTAAGAAAAAAGGCTGGTTTAGAGAGATTTGAGGAATGAGTATACGAATGGGGAAATGAGGATTGTGAATATAGACATTTTATTAAAAAAAAAAAGTATGAACTACATTGTGCTAACTATACATGGATTAGTAACCAGCTGACTGTGGATAACTAAAGAATGTTAATAGGTTAAAATTAATCTACCAGAATGATTATAGAAACAGAGAAAAGAATTCTGTACTTAATCCTCTCTCCTTTAACAGTCATATCAGTATGCAAACTAATTCATTTTATCAGTAGATTTATATAGTTTAAAATCTAACAAACAACTAATATCATAAAAGGGAAAAGCAAATAATAAAGGATGATATAAAAGGAAAATGCTATCAAAATATTCATGCATATAAAAGTTACAGGTAATTGCTACAAACTTATTCTGAGCCTTAAAGCAATGAGGCCAAGGGGGGAAATTCTATGTCATATATAGCTCTCATTTTATGATTAAAAGGAAAAGTTTTCTTTCCTTCAGCTTTTCATTGTCTTCAACTCAGAGACCAATTTGAAAAGAGCAAACTTAATATGGAGGCTTTGTGCACCATAACAAGTAGGACTCCCATGCTGGTCTTACAAAAAACACACGTGTTCTCCATGTAGTATCTCTTAACCAATGAAAGCCAGAGTTGTGGTTAAATTTTATTTTTGTAAAGACAAAATTTGGGATCCTTGCATGGAGTTCATGGGACAGGACAAGGAGAGGGCCAAGTGATTTATGATATGCATCTTTGTGGTGATGGCCTATTAATAGTTTAATAGAGGGCTAGAAATTTAATGATGCATTGGTAGAAAACGATGATTCTTTAATTTCTTTTTTTTTTCTTTTTTTGAGACAGAGTCTCACTCTGTTGCCGGGGCTAGAGTGCCGTGGCGTCAGCCTAGCTCACAGCAACCTCAAACTCCTGGGTTCAAGCGATCCACCTGCCTCATTCTTCTGAGTAGCTGGGACTACAGGCATGTGCCACCATGCCTGGCTAATTTTTTCTATATATTTTTAGCTGTCCAGATCATTTCTTTGTATTTTTAGTAGAGACAGGGTCTCGCTCTTGCTCAGGCTGGTCTCGAACTCCTGACCTCGAGCGATTCTCCCGCCTCGGCCTCCCAGAGCTTTAATTTCTTGATGGCTGAAGCTGGAAGAGTAGAAAATGTGTTGTAAGGTAGAATGAAGATCCATAGAAATCTGTATATAGGAGCTGAATGTATATAATAAGTTAAAATTGAACAGTTCTAATGTTAATGCTTAAAAGTTGGAGCCAGTATCCACCTGCACAATTCTAGGAATAGTGAGAGATGTGGTGGACTGATATGTAATAATGAGGTAAAAAGTACTTATAAAAATAGTTAAAATGCTAAATGTGAATCAAAAATATTATGAAACATCTCCAAAATCACAAGTCAGTATAGTTGGGATTAACATCCACATAATATTAAAAAAGATAAGAGTAATCCCACTTTATTCTTTTTTATGAGAATTTAATTTACATACTTCACATAATCCTGAACCCTGATTTTTAGAGAAATAAACTGAAACTTGTTCAGATGATGTATGCTGGAAGGAATTGAATTCATGACCTAGGAGTTTCTGTTAAAGAAATCAGCAAAGTTTATCTTAGAATTAGAAAGACTTTCGTGTATTGTGGCATAAAACACTAGCTTGCTTCGAGCAGCAAGTAAGGGATTACCTATTCTGTGTGACCATAAGAAGCCTGATGGGGAAAATATAAAAAGAGTCTGATTTTAGCTCTGCATAAGTAAACTGTTCAAAGTTGTATCATCAGATGGGCTACATTTGGAGGCAGGAGGTCCCTTTCCCTAGAGGTCATTTGAGTAAATAGTGGAAGAGGTTCAAGTGTCAAAACGTAATTGAGCTAGAAAAATCATTAAGATATAAATCAATCTTTGATTTTTCATTGAAATACGGATTAATTTCACCTTTTTAAAAAAAGAAAAAGTGGCCAGGCATGGTGGCTCACGCCTGTAATCCTAGCACTCTGGGAGGCCAAGGCAGGCGGATTGCTTGAGGTCGGGAGTTCGAGACCAGCCTGAGCAAGAGTGAGACCCCCATCTCTACTAAAAATAGAAAAAATTAGCCAGGCCGGATGAGGTGGTATATACCCGTAGTCCCAGCTACGCGGGAAGCTGAGGCAGGAAGATCGATTGAGCCCAGGAGTTTGAGATTTCTGTGATCTAGGTTTATGCCACAGCACTCTAGCCTGGACAACAGAATGAGACTATGTCTCAAAAAAAAAAAAAAAAGAAAGAAAAAAAAGGCACAACATTTGCAGAAAGAAAGTGAAAAACCCCCAGAATCTCCTAATTGAATTTGAAGTTGTTTTATCAGAAATTTTTATGCTTACAACCTCCCAAGGGAAAGGCGATTTTGATTTCTACCACCAACTTCTGTTATTTTGTTTTAAAAAGCAGGATATGTATACACAGACATGCCTCAGCAGCGTCGATATCAATGTTCTCCTTTAAATAAAGCAGCTCCTAAAATCATTTTGGTTTGCTTCTGATGAAATATGCCAGTGTGAGTAAAGAAAGATTATCATTACAGTATCCTTTTTTGGACAGGGCACATTTTACTACCCGTGCCTTGATCACCTGGCTGTACTGTTCTTTCATTTCTCTCCCAGCAAGCCTGGCTTTCTGCAGGGCAACTGTTGTTTTGGAGAGTACAACAGCTGATCTCAGCTCTCAGAGGGTTCATGCTGAGCAGCTGGTTGGATTTTGCTTTAAACTTGTTTGCACAGTGCTGCTGTGTACAGCTGTTTACCCCATCAAGTTTATCTCCCAAACACAGTACAATATAATTTATTTTTATAGGGAATTCTTCATAATATGGGATTGCAAATGGCTTCTCAGGGAGAGTCAATCATAGAATAAAGAGGAACAGAAGGATGGAAGGGGAGCTGTAAAGTGAGAAAGTGACACATGAGAGGTGAGTATTCCAGGGAAAGCGAGAATTCTAGCACGCAACAAGAAAGAGCACAGGGAAAACATTGGGAAAGGCAATGAACAGGGGTGGGAGAGCGGGTCCAAAGTGGCAGGAACCCAGGCATCAGAGGGAAAGTAATGAGAAGCACCTGTGAACATTTCTCACCTCTCTGTTTTTACTGGCCTACTTTAAGGCTGCATTGACAAACACCAAGTGGAGAATAATGACAAATTTCTAGGTATCTGACAGCACTTGGTTTACCAAATGTTTTTTGATCCTATAAGTGTGGAAAACAATGACCTAAGGACCACCTGGAATGCTTGTTAAATATATAGATTCTGGCTCTCTTCCCAAACCTACAGTAATGAAATTTCTCAAGGAGACACCTAGAAAACTGGATTTTGAACAATCACCCTGTGATTCTTACGAACAATCCAATTTGGAAACAATGATTGAGGAACACAAATTTGGTTGCAAGCAACAGAATAGCTGGCTCACAGAGTTGAATTCTAAAAGCATTTATGTTTCTCATACATGGAGTCTAGAATTGGTTGACCACTGGCTTATCTTCCATACTTTAGAAATGTCATCAGGAACCCAGGCTCATGTAACATTTCTACCCCACTATCCTAACTTATGACTTTTTACCTCATACATTTTGACTCATAAGCTATCAAAAAATGTCCATCAGATTCAAGGCAGGAAAGAGGGAAAAGAGAAAGCAAGAGAGTTGGATTCCTTTTTTTTTTTTTTTTCAGGAAAATTAAAATTTCCTGTTTAAGTAAATTAAAATGAAGACCAGACCTGAAGAATCCCCAAGCAGTGAATTAGGCCTCCTAAGTGAATTTAACATTCCTCGATTTGCATACAGAAGTGAAACTTAACTTGGGCTATTTCAAGTGTCATCCTGTTTTCTGTCTTTACATCATTTAAAGAAGTGAAGGTAAAATTCTTGTTAAATTTTATAATTTTATTAATTTATAATTTATTATTCCTAAATTGTTTAAACTACAATTTTTAAAGCAATGCTTATGGGAATCTTTTTTCTTCTAATATATCTCACATTTGAGCTCCAGAATTCAGAATGATTATAAAGACTGGACAGTGAGCAGGGCAAGTGTCCCACAAAAATGGGCATTGTGATCTTCTTTATGATATTTTAAAACATTTCTCATTTTCTTTTTCCTGAAATGTATGATGCTTATTCAGAGGGCAGACAATATTTAAAATTATGCATGACTTTGTTTTTGAAAGTATCTCCCTAACAATGTGTGTTCTGACAAGTTATCGGTACTAACTTATGTCTTTATTTTAACAGATTTTTTCTTAAAAATAAGAGAAAGCCTGAAATATATGCATGCAGTTCCACAACTAGAAAAAGGCTAATCTTAAATTATCTATTTGATTTTTATTTTTTATAAACTTACCATATGTTTGTTTTATATGCATTCTTTTTTTTCTTTATTGTGGGAGTACACAGATGTGTAGGAGAATAAAAAATTGAAAGAGATATGAATAATATTCAGCTTCTTCACTTAACACAAGCAGAGTAATATCGAAAACAATTAGGCAGCTATTATATTGATTAGGTGAATATTAGATTAATTGTTCTGTTCTATCTTTTTTTATCCTAACAGGAATACTTTTGACTTTAAAAAATTTTTTTATTTTGCTTCCATGTTTTGGATAACTCAATAGTTAAGTTTTAATATTTCTGACCCTATTGCATGAAAACTCGTGAAGGATTAAGTGATCAGTGCATTAATTTTAATTCAGGATTATGTTAAGGTATATGTGTGTGATCAAAAATATACTGGAATATACAGAAAAAAATAAAGAAAACCTAACTTAGTATGAATTCACCATCCAAAGTCCAACTTTCCTAATGCTGTCATGTAGTATCTTCTGTTCTTTCTGCCATGAATATAAGACAAATGGGTTTACATCATGAATGTTGTTTTATCATTTGCTTCTTTGTTTTCTTTTTCTTTCTTTCTTCTTTGCCATCTTTTCTTTAGGAGATACAGGCTTTCTGGGACCCCAGAGAGCTCAATGCAAAATTGTTGGACAGGGACATGCAGGCATCAGTTCTATTTTGTCTCCTTTACTGGGAGGTGGTCTTGCTGAGCTCAGCTCAATACTACTAGACCACATGTTGTAAACACTACTCTAAACAGAAAGTATGGATTATTAGTGTAAATTCTTCTGGAATGGCAACAGAAACTGTGGTATACAAAGTCAGTGGCAAAGCAAGAATTCAATTTCTTCATCAACGTCAGCAGGACCCTCGCTGGGTGGAGAGTGTCTTTGGCAGTGGCTTTTTCTGTAGGAAACCCAGACCAAGGTGCAAACTGCACTAAGGCAGGCTGTGCCTGCTCTTTCTCTGTGATATCACCTCACTTTCTTTAAGTTCTGCAACCTTGAATAAATAAATTACATCCTTGTAATAGGCACAGACTCCTTTTCTCATCTCTGCAACTCATCTGCAATGCTGCACAGTGTACCGTGAACGTGGTTTCATGAATGTACTTATATGTTTGCCTTGTTGTACAGATGCACACTATGGATAGGCATTCATGTCATTTTCATATTTTCTTTATTACAAAATAATTCTGTATGAAACCTCCTTGTACATATATTTATGAAGCTGCAGAATAAATTCCTAAATTAGAGTTACTTACATATTTGCAACTCATTTTAAATTTTAAAAAGTTGTATGCTTATTTAAATTTTGACATAGACTCTATATTTGATTTATGCACCATCTTAGAACAACACAGGTTACAAAATATTTAAAAGAAGACTGCCTTCCGATATTGCACTATTTAAGTGGTATATAGTTAACAAATTTACATTTGACCAAAATTATATGAACAAGCTGAAACAATCCACATTATTATTAAATATTCACCATTAAAGCCCATCATTTATTTGCATTTTAAGTGCATGTATGACACAGCTCTAAAACCAATTAATCAGTTGGCATCTTTGGTTAAAGTTGATTTTAGCTAAAATGTGAAATTTCCCCATAATAGCACATACCCAGACAAATAGAGAAACATGTTTAGCACCATGCAAATTAACACAAGGTCATAGGCAAGACCCACCAAATAATTAAACCAGGTTAAGGGAGTCATGCTTTGGGAGACTAAGAATTTTAATTAAAACTGTTATTGAGTTCAAATGAGGGGGTTCTGTCTGTAATTAGTGAGTAATATCTTTCTGCATTAATCAACATCACCAAAAACTGTCTAAATTAACACTTTACTTTTCCTATATTGCTTCAAGTTTGTGGGGTTAGTGAGGAGTAAGTTATATAAAAGAGTAATTAAGATTAGAAGGACACTTTTTAAAATTTTGCTTTTCTACCTGATTTAATCTCGGGTACCATATTTGACAGCAAATGAATTAACACATATTTATTGAATGCTTACTACAAGAGAATCAGGGTTGGAACTGCAAAGAAGGCCCAGTGGCTGCTTATGAAGGATATATGATGTGTTATGCACTAAATTAGGCATTTGGTAACCATTGTCTAATATTGTTCTCAAAATACTATCTTTATAGTTGAAAATACATTTCCCCCACCCCTAGGGGGAATGAGTGATTTGTACAAGGTCTTAGCAGTAAATTACATTGGAGACAATAAAAGTGAGAATGGAGAATATGGCTTGGGTTTGCAGTCATAATGATCTCTCCTAATGAGACGTCCGTTTGTCCCACTCAGTCTCTGGCACAGGCAGACAACCATGATCCTCCCTTTCCATCTCATACTTGAGAACAGACCAGAGCACACCCTGTAAGTGCAAGCAGACCTGAGAGCAGGAAATCACTCTCCAAGGCGAGTACACTCAGATGCATCTCATGTTCTCCAGGCAGATAATCGATACATTCCTTGGGAGACATTGAGTAATACGTGAGGAGAGGCCAGGAAAGTTACTCTCACAGATGCCCCATTGGACATTTCAGGCCAGGAAAGCAGAAGTATGTTTATAACAGATTTGGGATTCAAGCTCTGTGAACTCCAAAGTCAAGTTCTTTCTGTGCACTATTCCTTGCCCATAGGGCCATAGGGGTCCTCCAATGGACAATAAATGTGTACAGATCTTAGTCCGGATCCTTCTGTTACCCCACCTTGACCCCTCACTCAGGTTCTAGCCTGGGGGTCCAATTTTACAACTATTGGATCAGATGGTGAACTGTTGGGTACAAGACAAAGGTCTCTGGAGGATTACAGGGGCCGGTGCTTCAGATTCCGCTTAGTGACAAACTACTCTTGATTTTCCTTCCAGAAACAACACAGCTCTTCATTTTACATATCGAAAAGGGTCACAGAACTGAAAACAGTGTAGTTTTCTCCATTCGTCTCGTTCTTTTTCTTTTCCCCTCCCCTTCCTTCCTCCCTTCCTTCTAACAAATAGTCACTAAATATCTACTACCTGCTGGCTGCCGGGGCCAAGACACTTCTGCAGTTCCTTCTTTATGAAAGCCTTTGTAATTTCTTTTGGGTCCTTCCATTTCCCCTCTTTCTCTTCTTCACGACAATCCCATCTCTGTTACTTTATGAAAACACAGGTTTCTTTCAACAGCTGTTAAATTGTTTGAAATCCTATTAAGATGATTGCAAAAATGAATTAGCACCAGCCCATTTCCCTCTGTGGAAGATCCATATTAATGCTTTGCATGAATAAAATGAAATTCCAACCTGAGAAATATTCCAATAGTTTTGTTTGTTATTTTGGGAAATTTTGTTCTGCTTGGCTTTTGTTTTTTGCCAATGATGTAGTTATGTGGCATTTATGAAGACAATTTTTAGGACAGATTTTAGACATATATATTAGAAAACTTGTAAATCGAAGCATCTTATTCCTCACTGGCACTATCTCCCTACTTCATTAAGGTTATGTTTTCCTCCTCTTTGCCCAGGAAAACTGCTCCTATCTCCAAAGGCAAGTCTGAAATTCTATTAAACTTAAATTGCTTAGTTATTGCAGGATCAAGACACACACACACACACACACACACACGCACATGCAAGCATTTTGGGAAAAAATGAGGACCAAGTGGCAAAAAGGCATAATACATAAAAGAAGGAGTGAAATTTAAGAAGAAGAAGAGAAACAACTTGAGAAAAGAATCGTCAGAGAACAAGGGTACATTAATGCAGAGTTGGCTTTTGAATTGGGAAGTCTGAAAGAGCAAATAGCCTCTGAAGCAAATATGCACGACACTACTATAGATTTCAGGATAATTAGGCATGAGAAATGGTAAGTAATATATTCACCTACTGCATTTATGTTCTTTTAAGGTACACAGCATTTTCTTTTTTTTTTTTTTTTTAGGAGATGGTGTGAGGCGTCGAAGTCAGCTAAGGGTAAAACTGAAAAGAGTGGCAGAGATTCTTCTAAAACCGTTTTTGGCAAGCACAGGTCAATTAATTTGACTGCTGCACTTGGCCTCCTAAGTTGCACTGTCTGAGTACTAAACACAAGATGCAGACCTTTTAAAGGGTTTGGCTCTTTCTTTTAATTTAGAGAACACAGCAGTAAAAGGTTCAGAAAGAACAGCTTGGGGATTGGCTTCACTCTCTACTAGAGAGTGGCCGATGACAGAGAATAGGAAGACTGGTTTGGTTCATAGTCTGAGGACCTGCACCCATGCCACATGCCTTCTTTACACACAGGAGGGCAAGATGTAGAGTCCGGTTCCTTTTGTGAAACGGTCATTGGGTTTTTTCCCACTTGTGCCCTGTGAATTTCTATTTTTGCAAAGTGCCCCTATCTTAGGTGATCTTCTGAATAAACACTATGTAACACACTACAAAATAAATACAATCAAGCAGTCATGCTTTTATAAAATACCTATTATCGTTAACTGTCCAGTTCTCTTCTTAAAACAGCTTCTCTATTTTCAACTGATAGCTCTAATGGATAAAAGAGAAACATGAAATTTAGTCTCTAGCAATGTCCAGAATAAGTTAATTCATTTATTTAAAAGTCTTCATTGAAATCCTACCATTTGCCTGGAATTTTGCTAGAAGTTAATGGAAAAACAACATCAAAAGCTAGATGTGGTCCCTACTCTCCTAGAGTACACACACCAGTGAGACCAGACATTTAGAAGACTAGTATATAAACACAGAATGCTGAAGCATCTTAGATAGTAAGAAGAAAATTACTAGGGTGCTGTGTGGGAAGTAACCAGGGCATATAACTTGGATTGTGAAGGTAAGCCCATCTAAGAAAGTGCCGTTTCCACTGAGTTCCAAAAGTAGAGTAGTAGACACACAGGTGAAGAATGGCAAGAAAGTGGTCTAGGTAAAGAAAGAGCCTTTACGAAAGTATGGAGGCTTTCAGCATTCTAAGGAAACTGCAAGTGAGCTCGTGTGGTTGGAGCTCTTGGGAGTAGAAGCACACTCTACTTTCATTTCATCATTTCTTTACCCTTCCATGTAATGAGTTTATCCAGTCTTCCCCTGGCTCTCACAGTGAGAGATCCTGGGATCCACAGTCACCGGAGAAAGAAGTCTCTGAGGAAGGTAGGAGAAGACAGCAAAACCAAGGTTGGGTGGGGGCTTCGAGACCCCAGATTTGCCAACTTCACACTATTGCCAAAGGCAAAATGAGAAGAATCGGAAATAGCCACTAAGATAGGAGCAGAGACTTGGTTTGCAATTCTGTATCTCTGATTCCATTCCTTTTACATCTGGGACAAAACATTAACCATGTTAGATTTTTTTTTTTTTTTTTTTTTTGGTCTATAAATTGGGGATGACCCCATACAGGATAGTTTTCAAGCTTTACATAACTTGCAGTACACAACTTTTAAAAGATTAAGGAATATGCTAATGCAAATATATGGGATTTGGGGCTGTTCTTTGTATATCCCACATTCAGATTAAATCTCTCTGCGTTATGTACTCTCTGTGTATAAGCAGCCCTCAAAGCAACATCCCTGTTATTCCAAATCTGGTACTGAAACAGAAGCTGTCTCGTGTGACGAGTGTATAATTTATGTGTTGAGTGCATGTGCTGTGCATGTGTTGGCATATGTGGTATGTGTGGCATGTACTTATATGTGGTGTATGTTGCCTGTATGTGTATGCTTATGGTGTGAATGTATAGTATATGTGTGCATACATGTGTGTGTGTGAGTGTGGTGTGAGAATATGTGGTGTGTGGTGCTGGGACATGCACACAAGCTGGAAGTCAGGAATCATTATGTGAAAATATCATCCAACTTCATCCCAATTCTCTGGGGGAATCCCAGAGATGGCATGTCGCTAAAATCCACAGAAATTGCTAGCTTCAAAATAAGCCTAAGCTTTTTGCCTTCTAATATTAATAATTGTGCGAGGAACAAGGCAGAAAACTCTAGGAAGAGTAAATCAGGTCCAGGGTGAATAACAGGAAGACTGGAAACCAGGCCAAGTGATATTTTGAAGAGGTGAAAGTGAGCGAAATTGAGATGGAAATTAGTCTTCTCCAAATGCACAGAGACCCAAAGGAACAAAGGCCTCCGGTGTCACCACTCTGATACTTCTAAGCACACTCAACAGAGTTGCTGCCCAGGCTTGGCTTTGTCGACAGCCCTCCTAAAAGGTTGAGGATGCCTGGCTAGGGACTTAGCAGCAAAGGAATGAGAGGTCCCTGTCAGGAGCTCACTCTCAGGCCTGTGCTCTAGTAAAACCTCCCCAAGCCAACTTGCAAACCCAGGGCCACTGGAAGCTGGGGAGAGAAGACTGAGCACTTATGAATACAGCTGTTTCTGATGCTGGTCAGGTGGGAAGAAAGTATAGGTCTCAGGTTCTCTATAACCTCCCTTTATGCAACTGCATAGCAATCAGTAAGCAATTGTGTCCTAATTCCTACACCCACCACATTCGGGAGAGCAAACTAGAAAGCTTGCATGATACAAAGACTTAGGCAGCATTTCTCTGCCTTGTCTTCTGGTTTGTGCAAATAGGAGCAAAGCATCCTGGGCCAATAGTGACAATCATGGTCCTACATACTCTCTGGATGCCCATTGCACTGATTATGTCTCCAGAGTACACTAGAGGAGATTTTCATATGCAAAAGGGCATTCTAAAATTGTATTCTCCATGCTCTGGAGTATATGTCCCTTTCTGCAAGGAGAATGAAATGCAGTTCTTCTACATAGAAAATCCATAGGCTAAGAGAAGAAACAAGACTGCCACCCAGAAACAATAGTGGAAAATGGTGGCACTGGATATACTTAAGTATTCAGTTCGGTTACAGAGTCTCAGATTTGAAGTCCAGAGATGGAAGAAAACTGTGAGATAAATGGGGCTTGAATTTGCCCCTAAAAATAGATGGATTTTGCTAAACATACTGGCTGAGGGTGAGAGAGAAGTGCAAAAAGAGAGATTGCTTGGGTGGTTTAGGAAAAAGTATTTTATTTTTTTTTATTTTTTTTTTTTTACCATTTAGGATCTGTAGTTACAGTGCCTAAAATCTATGAAGTTCTAAAAGTCTACAAAAATGATGCCTTGAGACCTAAAACTATAGATATAGATCCAAAATGAAAAAAAAAAATTAGAATTATAAACATTTTACAGTGTCTATAAAGCATAGCAAAACTTCAACTAATCAACTATATCTTAAGTCATATATTAATAAATTTAGTGTTGGATGCAAGTGTTTGGTAGGATGAGCAGTAAGATTTCCAAAAAAAAAAAAGTGTTCAGGATCCAAGAAGGTCTTAGAGCAGACTCATTTTAAAAAGACGCAAACGACGAGGAGGTACCTCAAGAATACCGCTTAAATAGACATTGTTTTTTTTTTTTTTATCTACAAACGGCAATGAGGTTTCCAAATTGGGCTCTCCAAAGGCCTAGGCGTCAAAAAATTATAAAGTAGAGGAACCATAGAAATCTTACAAATTTAGAGGTAGAGAATTTAATTCAAATTTTGGAGTAAATCAATCAGATTAAGCAGTATTTGAGGATCGTTCATAATTAGTGAGAGAACAGAGCGCACACAGACACACAGTGGTTTAGTTGTACATTATTTGTGCTAACACACTGTCTAGTAAATGTTTATGCTTTGTAGCTAAAAATAATTTTTTGTTTGTTTCGATTGAAGGAAAGGTCAACTAACCAGAAACGTTTATTACTAACTCTGAGTTGATCGAATAGTGGAATTCCAGGGTATTTGGTGTATAATCAGGCACTGCTGTTGACCTGTTGACAACTTACCCAATAACAGGCTTAGTAATTTGCAATGCTGGCCTTAGAACCCTAATCTATGAAGTAACATCAATCATTACACATGTTTAAGAAAAAATTGTTTAAGAATTAACAAGGGAAGTTGTCAATAGTTTTCTTTTTACAGCCTGTGTATCAATTGATACAGTATAGCTGCCTATTATGTCTGAATCTTGATTTGCCAAAAACTTGTTTTCTTCTTCTAAACATCAGAGCTTCCTACTGTAAAAGGAACATATAAGACAGTTACATAATTAAAAGGAGTAAGTTCTTTCCTCAGATCAATGTCACAAAACACTACGTCATACTCAATCACCACTATTTGTGAATAATTCTTATATAATGCTCAACTAAATATACATTTGTTTTATATTTCTGGATTTCTTTACATCAATAGCAGTGTAAATTTTGCAAAAACAGAACAGATCCTGGCTAAGTTACTTAAGTGCAGTCTACAGGACCTAGCCAGCTGTAAACTGTTATTTTAGTAAATGTTTTGCTATGAAGATGAGGGTTACAAACAGCAGAAGAAATCTTCAGTGATATATTTAAAATTGTGCTGAAGCCAAGACCTGGGGATATAAAAGTTCTAAATATATAGACATTGCTCTTCAACTTTAATGTGCTTTCACAGCTCTTCAGTAATTGCTCTTTATGTAAATTCTATATCTTATCTGACATAGGAGATATTTTTACCTGAATTTGGCAAATAAGTAAACTGGATCTGAGGGGTGAAACTGTGCCCAAGGTCACAGAGCTGGTTTTAGAGCAGAAGCTAAGCTCCCAATCCCAGTTGTTCCCATGATGTCCCCATGTCCTATGGTTTTATGGGGCACTAATTCCCTTTGTCGGTATTATGTGTTACAAAGGAAAAAAAAAGTCAAATTCACTGAGAAAATTCTGTCTTAAACATAATGAAGTAGGTTCCTTTACTACAGGAGTGTACAGAGCCTTTAATATGCTGGAGTGGTTGTAAATTTCTAAGTGTATTGTGTTCTGGTTTTGTCCCAGGTTGGTTAAAAAAAAAAGCACAGCTCACTTTGTAGCATATGCCACATGCGAAGAGTAGACTTTGCCAGAGGAGAGCAGCCTGCCTTCTCTTCAAAGGCAAAGAACACTTTACTGCATCCCGCAAAACAGTCTTCATATTTCATTCTGCATAGAGTAGGGAATATGGTAGACACCCAATAAACCTACTTTAATATCTGAGTAATGTTGAGCTCCTTTTATTAAGCCAGAAAAGATGCTTTATGCCTACATATGATTTTCTTATATCAATAAGATATATTTTAGACCAGAAGCCCTGAGATGGTAGAGACTATGGGGTCTTCCTGACATCAAATCGAGTACTAAATTCAGTTAATTCAGAAAAAGACAGAAAATCCATTTGTATGAAATTTTGGATGACAATAAGAGAGAACTTCAGCCTTTGGGTCTATTTAATACATTAGTTAGGTACCATGAGGAACTTCTGTGTTTATAAGTAAGCAGTTGCACCATGACTTTAGTATCTGTCCAAAAATAACTATCCTCCCAAATTTTTATGCATGTTAACACAAGGTTTGTTTCCTGATCTTTGCATTCCCTCTAGATGTTTCTTCTCTTTAACATTTGTGTACTTGTCTCTTTGTGAATGAATTTCTGCTGTCTTTCTGGTTATTTCTCTCTCTCTCTCTCTCTCTCGATCTCTATATATATTAATATATTTATATATATTATATTATGTATTTATTTATATTTATATATTAAAATATATAAATATACTTACATATATATTAATATATATATTCTTCCTAATTTGGGGGAAAGGCTAATCGCCCATCATGTTGGATTAATAAAATGAAAAACATTTGGGAAAGCAAAAGCAGTTAAAAACAAAAGAAAGAACAAATCACACAAAACATGATTATAAAAAAAGACACAAAAAAATAGCAGCTGCCGTGCGGCTCCCTTGCTGTTATGTCCCACTCCCTTACTCTGTGTAAGAGTCTCACTGCAAGAAAGCCTTACCTCTCACCATCATTAAATGCGAGGTGTTCTGCAGTGCTGAGCCAAACCTGGATGAAATAATGAGAAACCACAGAACCAGAAAGTAGTTGAGTTTGGAGGAACATTTAGGGAACATCTATTCTGGTATACATGGTGTAATAGCTAAGGGCACAGGCTCTCAGTTCCAGACTGTGTTCAAATCTTCTCTTTCTCAGTTTTTTCCTACCTCTTTCCCTCTCAAGAGAACCACATTTTCTTTGCTTTGGCTCCATCTGTAAAATTTAGATACTAATTGTAGATAGTGCCAGAATTCTTAGATTGCTTAAATGAATATAGTACCTAGCATGTAGCAAACATCTCATAAATGTTAGCTGCTATTGTTCTTATCACTATTGTTTAATAATTTTAATAATAACCATTATTATTAATGATCCTAGATTAAAAGTATTTAACATAAGAGGAAACTGAGGTGGGGAGAAGTTAAATATTTTTAATGGCATACAGATAGGGAGAAAAGGGTAGCTTAACTTCTAAGCCACGAGTCATTTCAAATTCATGTCTGAGTATCACTTATTGTCATTCTTCAATTCTACCATACATGTCTTATGTTCAGGGATCGCACCTGACTTGTGCATTCTGCCATCCCCTGGGCCTGGAATATCACTGTCACATGGTAGGAGGTACCTAATTTGTATATAAATGAATGAGGAGCCACTTCAGAGTAGCACGCTTGGCAGGGAATGAAGAGAGTAAGGGAACAAATAAATCATGAAGTTGTACCTAAAAAAAATTTTTTGTTTTAAATAATTTTATACTTTTTTTTTTTTTTTTTTTTTTGAGACAGAGTCTCACTCTGTTGCCCGGGCTAGGGTGCCACGGCATTAGCCTAGCTCACAGCAACCTCAAACTCCTGGGCTTAAGTAATCCTTCTGCCTCAGCCTCCCAATTAGCTAGGACTACAGGCATGCGCCACCATGCCCAGCTAATTTTTTCTATTTTTAGTTGTTTGACTAATTTCTTTATATTTTTAGTAGAGACAGGCTCTCACTCTTGCTCAGGCTGGTCTCGAACTCCTGACCTTGAGCGATCCTCCTGCCTCAGCCTCCCAGAGTGCTAGGATTGCAGGCGTGAGCCACCTCGCCCGGCCTTTAAAAACTTTAAAAAGATAATACTTCAAATTCAGAGGAGAGAAAATGATGATGCTTTTTGAGAATGTTGGAAGTTTTAGGGAAGTGAAGATGATAAATATGTTAAAACTGTAAAGAAAGTAATAGAGAAATAATGAGAACTTTTAGAAGACAAAACCATCAAAGTAATACCAATAAATACATTAAAAGAAAATATATTATTTTCTGGCACACCAATATTGAAGTGTTTATGCTTTTATGTTGCAAAAATTGAATGTATGTATGTGATTTATTTTTACATGTAAATTTTGTTTAGCTAGTGGTGGTTGTTTTACACTTAGGACCTCCATTTTGACTTGTTTTTTCCTGCTAATACATGAAAATCTGTGAATAAAGATGGTGTATTCACTTCAAGTAATTGTCAGAGTTAAGTAACATCTACTCAAGAAAATTTAGTACTAACGAGTAATTTATTTATCTTTTAACACAATGATTATGAAGCAATGTAACAAATAGTCAATTAAATGTGTTTAAAAATTAATTAAGCAAAAGTCTATATAGTGATTAAGTTTTATTTATTTTTATAAGTACCAAAGACTCATCAGTTACAGTTAAAAGATAGAAATATAAAGATTAAAGATTTTTATTTTACTTTGGGCTCCAAATATTTTAATATTAAGACTGTTTTCTATCACCACCTAGATTACTCTAGAACTTTCAGTCTCAACAGGGATATAAATTGGTTCCTGGGGGTAA
Source organism: Eulemur rufifrons (assembly GCF_041146395.1). NCBI lineage: Eukaryota > Metazoa > Chordata > Mammalia > Primates > Lemuridae > Eulemur > Eulemur rufifrons. The sequence goes on along the minus strand of NC_090987.1, from coordinate 26,186,864 downwards.
AAAAAAGTCTTAATCTTTGTATGTATAAAGTGCAGGTATATACATGTGTGTATATATATGTGAGTGTGCGTGTTACATCAATAGCAATTTAATATATTATGAAATAAAAATTTCAGGAGGTGACTGATTAGGAAAAAAATTGTCTAAAAAGGCTCTGTGGGGTAGGGGTGCATAATGGAAAAAAAAATTGAGAAACACTGGCCTAAAACGTCATAGCTCAAATCTGGTTTATGCTAGCCTGTTTTGATTCAGAAACTGAGTAATTTACCTCCTAAAAAATCCATCCATTGTACAGTAGCTTTATCTTAACCCATCCCCACTAAGGTTTCCTGTAAGTTTTTGTATGTTTAAAAACAGAACTTAGAATAGGAAAAATATGGGTTTGAATCCTAGTTTTATTAAGTTCTAATCAAGTACTCTCAGCCTGCTTTTTCTTTAAATTTTCACAATAAAATAATAATGGCACCTATGAATGTTAAGAAGAACCACTAAGGTGATGTGGGCCAATCTTTTTACCCCAGGGTTTAATGCAGGCTGAGCATTCTCAGTGAGTGTAGCCTTGAGTATTATGATTGTTCTAATTTTGAGTTTGGGATTTCCACTTCCACATGGAGGCTGTAATTACACCTGCTTTTGAAGCCAAATCAAAACCAATTTAGAATCTCCCCACTGAATTAAAGGTGACTACATTTTAGAGTCTATCCTTTCCCCAGCCAGATCCTACCTGTCATTATTTTAATCCAAATACATTACAAGAAAACACACGCATACACATATATATATGTGTGTACATATAGTGATTATATATATATATATATATAAAGTTATACAAGACAATGATCAAAGAGTTAGGAAACTTTGCAGAAAGCTTATTAAAAGGGAAAATTAAGAAGCATTATTCAAAAATATTTCTAGATATTCCAAGAGGAAAGGATTAACTGCCTTTCTTTCCAATTGTAAATAAGAGTGTACTGTGGAAGGAGGTACCAATCATACTTTATTATAGCAAACACTGAAAAAAATCCAAATTATTTAGTCTTGTAATTTTTTTTCTATAAACCATATTTACCTTTGACATAAGCCAGAGCCAAAAACAAAAAAATTCCGTCAAACAGTTATATAGCACTCAAACGTGAATTCAAGTGCATGAACTTCGAATAAGTTTGAATATATGAGGGAATGAGTTTGAGTGAATGAAATGACCTCAGAAATGAAAAAGATGTCTTCTGATACAATTAATTCCACAATTCCTTCCCACCTCCCAGATTATTTCTTGCTTGTAAGTGGGGTTTGCATAGCATTTTATCTTTCTGGTAGAATAGCAGCTGAATGGTGATTGACAGAAGACAGGAAAGATAAGGAAAGTTTACCAGCAATGTTTGAGAACAGAAACTGTTCTGAACTCAGGAGAGCTGGCTGGTGCAGAGCTAGAGATCTCTCTCATGTATAGCTCTACAAAATACACTCCTCCATTGAATGCTTTTTTTAAAACAATAATTAAGAAATAAACCAACAGTCTTTTATAATGGAGACTATATGTTTTATGAATAGCCAAGAGAGAAAGCATTTGTTGTGTAGTGTTATAGATTGTAGATTATTTGTTATGACCAGATCAACAAAATGCCATTACTGCAGACATTCCTCCCGGGACACAAGGATGACTTTGTTATGCAAAATGTCTCTGTAAAGCTTTATGCCAGAATCAGATTTTACACCAACAGCACTTTATTCTACATGGCTAGCAGTGTAAAGCCCTGCTCTCTGGCCTGTTCTGAGACATGAGGGGAAATGAATACTTTTGCTTTCTTTACTAATCTTAGATAAAACATAAAAGTGTTAGAGAAGAACTCTGAACCAGGACGCAGCTCCACTTCACATTTAACCTTAGATAACCCACTTACCATGTTTTACTTCAATTTGCTCATCTGTATAACATAGACAATAATTCCTGACTTAAAGACTTCCTAGAGTTACCATAAAGAGAAAAGTCATTGAATAAAAGTGGTTTGTCTCAAAGTATGTAGTGGTAGACATGTATGAGAAGCTAAGGTAATTCTCTGATTGAGCAATGGCATGGATGGGACAATGGGAAAGACCTGGTTGCTCATCAGAGTTGACATTAAAAATACTTAAAACGAAGCACAGTTGCAGTGCAGATATAGTGGATGCTGGGAGAGCTGTATCAGCAGGTATCATCAGTATCCCAGCCCTGGAGTTTTTTCGCCATTGCAGTCAGTTCATCTAGGACATCATTCTGAACTTCCCTTGAATAATCAGTCTCTCTAGACATTCCTGTCATCCTTTCTCCTTTGGGTGGGGGAGTCATCTCCTTCAGTGTCTGCCAGACAAGAGAGCTTATTACATTACCCTTATTAAATTTCCTCCTTTTGCTCTTCAACTCTCATTGCCCACGCTGTCTCATTTCTATCAAGCTTATAACATTTAATTTCTCCTTTCCTCTGCTATTATTGAGTCCAATTTTCATCCCAATTGTGAGGCTAAAGGATGTAGCTTCCATTCCAGTGAGAGCTCTCTAGACTTATTAATATCATTACGGATTAATCATTTTAAGCACAAGAAATACGTTGAATACTCTTGTTTGAACTTTCCAAGTATCTATGGCTCTCGACCTAAATGAGACACAATTTCACTTTTTAAAAAATTTCCCTTGGCCATATCTTGTTCAATTCATGATCATTCATTGGTACTGAGTGGTATAGTAGATTGAACTGTAGGTTGGTCCTTGTTGGAAACCTGAAATAGTTCTCTCATATCCTTTAGATAAAGTTCAAGATCCTCGGGCTAGCTTACAGGGTTCTTTATGATTAGTTCAACCAAATAATTAGAATCTCTGTGTAGTATCTCTACTTTGCCAGGCTTACTTACCACTACCCTACAGTGTCCCATTCATTAATTTGGTTAGGAAGATTCTGTAGGCTGCCTGATTCCTACCTTAGCATTTTTCCATCTGATGTTTTCCTATTTTTTACGCTTTACTCCCTTCTCCTAAAATCCTCACTACCGAGAGCACGGTTGAAGTCTCAATCTTCCCCACCTAGTTGAGGTGTCCTCTCTCTGCACATATTTGTTGTACTACCTTGAGTTGAATACCTAGTCACTTACTGTCTTGCTACATCATTTAATCTGTCCATTGATATTATTTCCCTCACTTTATCCTGTAAATTCTTTAATTTCAGAAACCATGTAGTGGAATAGTCTTTTTTCATTTCTTTTGGGTATCCCAGAGATGGGCAGATAATAGGTACAAGGATACTAAGCACATACAGCATAACTGGGTGCAAGAAAGAGTGACCACAAACTCTTGTGAAACACTTGCTTTATAAGATGGCTCCACAAACTTAACCATTAGACTGTACTGCCCCATAATCTCTGCATGTTGATTGATTTTATTTTGAAAACTTGGATATAATGAATGGGCTTGTGTATTTCTAGAGTGGAAGTCTTAACCTCACATCCAAGAACATTTAAGGTATTCAAGAATGGTTTTCAAAGATTTTTATTAACCCACTGAAACTTCATGCAAATATTGGCACACATTTGATTCTGTCTCCTATCATTTGCCCCTCCCACCTCCAAAAGTTCACAAATTCAAACCTATTCTCAAAGGAGTTTATGACCTAGAAGATGAGGGACATCCTTAAAGAGCCTATGAGGACGTTGCCAATGCCAATCATTGCGTAGATGGGTAGGGGGTTGACAGGCAGCAAAATAAATTAACCAGAAGTTTTCCCATTTTCTACCAAACATTCCTTATTTCTTAGTACATTTAAACTGTTGTGTGAGGAAATGCTTCTCAGGGTCTCTCACAACAGGTTTCTATCATGGTCTAAGGCAGAGCTGTTCTTGCTTGCTGGCCCCACCCCTCCCATGGGAGTCTTCCTCCCACTGCAGCCCACTGCCCAAAGCTTCTCAGCAGAGCTGTGCCCCAGGCTGTGTACCGGTGAGGTGGAATGCCTAAAGCAAATTCAGAATTAAGGAGTTCCACAGGGAGTGGTCCTAGGGGGATTAAGAAAACAGGGCTTTGATTTCCCCTCAAGCAACAATCCTGTTTCCCCTAAACCCTTCAGGTTGAGTGAGGAGTGAGGCTCAGCCTGAATTAGTATGTCAAAGCAAGCCTGCCAACCAGATCCACAGTAATTGTCTTCTCTTCTTATTTTAGGAAAAGAAAACCAAATTTCTGATTTTCTTCCCCTAAACTGTAGCTCTCATTCTACCCCTATCCATCTTCTGGGCTAATGTAGCCCCAATTTTTTTTTTCCCCTCACACTACTGACATTTGTCCTTTTCTTGGCTTCTCTCTAGGGTAACACAGACTTTCTGAGGGTCTAGCATGGGGGAACAAGTGGATGTGTTATGCTAATCTAGGTCTATCTCTTGTCTTAGAGTGGCAAATCCAAGTTCTCAGGAAGTTTCTTCCTTAAGGCTTTTAAACAGTAGATCTGTTCCTTAGGATCAGTAAATGTGGGACACAGCTTTAGACTATAAAGCATGGAAATAGAGACAAAGTAAAGTTTGCAAAATGCATCCTATTAAACTTAGATGATGTTTCCTAGCCCTTATTCATGCCTAGCCCCAATTTTATCTCTAGTTCTCAAGACCTCACCTGCTTCTTGGTTTGAAAATTTTAGTTCTCATGCAAGACCTTACGGACCTTCACACTGTGCCACTAGCAAGGACATAGGAGAATATTTCAGTAGAACATGCTGTCTTGAGTCCTGTGGTCAATGTATGAATGATTCCCTTATAGGATTAATAGGTTGACAATGACTCCCCAGATTCCCAAGTCTGAGCACTCTAAATTCTCCGGTTGCCCTATGGTGTGATGATTCAGAGACACTCTTATCAAAATCCATGGGAGAGATTGATAAGTTTTAGAGAAAAGGGCTGTTATGGTCTCAGATGCGAGAAATGACCACTAAAGACCAAACTGAGCCAAATTAGGAGTCTTTATTAGCTGGCCAGTGACCACCCCTGTTCTGGGAAAGTCCAGACACAGAGAATGGCCCCAATCTTAAAGTGGGCAGTGGTTATATACCTTCACCACTAACAATACTAACAATACACATGCAGCTCAGAACAATAATTCATAAGCAAGCAACCTTACAGAAGCAGATAGCATCAGTTAAATCAAGGAACATTTCTTTAAGGAACATCCAAGGAACATTTCTCCAAGGAACAGCCAAGCGTAGTACAATGTAACTATACACACCTAATGATTTTAAACAATCACTTACAAGTTAATCACTGTATAAATTTTTTTTTCTGTTATTCACGTATTTTTCTCTCAGCTCATAGGTCATGGGCCTATGAATCACACAGCAGCAGTGAGCCTGTACACAAGATGGCCTCACTGTGGCTCACAGAGCTATAGTGATTACGGTGCCTCATCACAAGGGCTACCTCCAGGAGGATGAATCCTTTCTTTCATCTATGATGGCTATAAGTCAGCTAAACTTCAAACCAAACGCTGTTCCTATTTGCTTACCTGGTTCTGTTTACAAGTCCCCAGTTGATGCCTGGCAGAGGCTCCTTGACTAATCTGGGTACCTTGATATTGTGGTTTGAGATATTTTTAATCATTTCCCCCCTAAATCTCTGAAAGGCATTTTTCCACATTAGGAGATACGGAGTCATTCAAAATAAGGGCAAGTTTGCACTTAGAAAGAAGGTAAAGAAAGCAAAATTTTTATGCTGAGATAATACTTTTGGGTTTACAAATGTGTTCTCATTTGGCTTTGTTTGAATTAGGGTACATATGTAAGTTAAATATGAGTTAAGACAAAATAATCAAATTCACTAATACACATATCTTAAATATAATGTTTTTGACCCCGATTTATTTCTCAAGTATTTATTGAACCCTTACTATGGCTCAGCTCTGTGATGTTGAAGGAATTCTAAAAGCTGTAAACATGGTTAGTCTTCCTTTCAAAAAGTTCTCTCTCCACTTAAAGAAAATAAATTACATAAATAAATAGCCAAGGTGAGTTCTTCCCCAAAGAGTCAAAGTTACTTCCAAGGGTATGAATGTCCTAAATGCAATATTAGCAAATTCCTGAACTATATGTAAACACATATATTAATTTGATTTATGAGCAAACTCTCAATGGCTGGAGCTTCTTGATTAATGATTATTTTTATCCTGTTAAACTAACAAAGATAACAAAATCCTAGAATTTAGGAACTGTCAATAGTTCAATTTTTGACCATAAGCCTCTTCCTTAAGCCTTTACACTTTTTGGAAGTAGGTAGGAGCACAAAAGGTCATATATAGCAGGCTATGATATATTTGGACATATTCCCAAAATGACATGCACTACATTTTGAGGCATGTCCTTATTCAACTCTAAGTTATTTATTTTTTGATGTTCTTTTATAGTTTATTGTGGCATTGGGACTAGGTAAGAACTTGAGTAGAAAGATGACCAAAGACTAGAAATAAACTCTGTAATGTGCAACATGTAATGGGTTCCTCGGGCAGAAAGTCCCCAGAATGACTGAGGTTAAATGTCTCACCAGCATGACAAAATGGGGATTGAGATTCTTATTAAGTTGAACCTTAGGTGACAAATGCAATATTTCCATATTGCTGAGTTTGTGGACTACTCTCACACTACTTACCTGAGTATATCCTCCAACTCTCCACAAGTAACAAATTTCAATGCTGCTCTTGACAGCAAGGTAATCATGTCTCAGTCTGCCTGGGTCTTTATTTTTACCCTGCCCAAGCCTCCATGATGCAAAGAATTTTGTTGATTTTCCCTCTTCCTCTTCTTGGCTGAATATAAAACTATGAAGAAGTTGACTATGAAGAATGCTATAAGAACTGCAAACAGTTATATCAGGTGAAAAAAATTAAATAGTAATTGAAATCTTCTCATTCAACCTGGCTGCTGAACAAAATTATCTTTAGAAAAGAAATCTGGTGCTGGGGAGCCAAGAAGTTCTCTTCTGTCTTGGCTCAGTTAGCAGGTGGCTAAATGAGGGAAGAGCTGAGCTGAGCAGAGGCTGTGATGCTTGAGTGTGGCTCCATCCCTCACGATGAGAAGAGCTGGGCCGCGTCTGAGCCTGCCTGAGGACCTGTTGAACCTAGGGTAACCTGCTGCAGCTTCTATTCTTCTTCATAGTGTGCCATGACCAATTCATTCTCACATCTAAAAGCCATTTTGCTAAGAATTAACAGCAAGCCTATGCTGATGTGAAAGTGAGAAATCAGAAGTTTATGTTTTCACCCACCTTCCACTTCTACAACTCCATTTGCCCCTGTCCTCTTGAGGTTTGTCTAGTTTATGAATGTGTCTCAGGCTCTTAACATGCATCCAACTTTTGATATGTACTATGTAGGGTACAGGTGAGAGCAGGACACTGTCCTCATCACAGGGAAATGCAGAGCTGTATCCGATGTGGCAATGTTCCTGGTGCCCACAGTGAAGCTAAGATAAGCTGAAAGGGGGTGCTGGCTGGAGGGGGAGCAAGAGAAGTTACAGGAGACCGCAGGGCACAGCACTGAGCCGGGGCTTCCGGGAACCTGGTCATAACAGGAGGCACATTTACCTGCAGCAGTGGAGTTAGTATTACTGGGGGGAGAACTTGGGAAGATAGTGTGATACATCAAGAATATAGGGTGAGGAAAGGTGATGCTAGAAAGAAGAGAATGAGCAATGAGGGCTGAGGCTGACATGATCAAAAGCAAGCTGGAATGCAGCACAAAAAAATGGGTCAAGATCAATGGTTCAGAACTAAGGCTGTGAAGAGCGAGAGCGCCTGAGTTCTCCTTTCATGCGGTGCCCAGTGTGTGGCCCTGATGTGAGGATGGAGGCTTTCAGAAATCATTAAGAGCTGAAACAAAGCAAACATTTAATGTGTGCTTAAGGAACAGACCTTATTATAGGGCAAATAATCACTATAAATATTAGAGCACATTATTGTGCTTTTTCTAAATAATTAATAGATTTATATGTGTCCTATTGGGATAAACATTTTGATGATAATTAAACAATTCAAGGACCTTTGTTTAGTTTGTGTGTTTTGTCTGTAATAATTCCTCCATTATGGCTTATCTGCCAATCAGAAATCATATCCCTAAGATTTTTCCCAAACTGCCTCAGACGTCTCTGCACCTCAGGGTTATTTTCTCATTCTGTTTTACCCTTCACATCAGCGCCCATGTGTTCTAGCCTTTAGAATTTAGGAAGATAATTGAATGATATCTTTGGATCACAAACTGTAGGTTTTTCCCACTCTATAACTTGTTTTACTCCCTGAATGGTTCTGCATTGAAAGGCTGGCAAACAAACTCTTTGTCAAGGGCAGAGTCAGTCTAGGAAGCCCTGGGGAGCCCTGTTAAGCTTATTTCCCCGGTTACCTAGGTGCCACCTCCTTCTTAACTCCAGCTTTTCCCAAAATGCTGGGCCCCATCTGGATGTCCCTCTTTATATAACATCACCAAACCTCCACCTATAATTTTGATACTCTTTGTTAGATGAAAACATCCTTTTCTCTTCATCAGTCTGAGTAAACAGGTGGGGAATTATTCCATCAGAAGCAATTTCACATTTAAAAATCAAACTGCAAGGCCATCTTCATTAAGGATACTCCAACTCATGAAGAGCTACAAGCAATTCTGTTTACAGGTGGGGCTGCCACACCTGCTCAACCAAATCATGTGTCACCAACACAAGCATTGTATAGTCTCCAGGGCATTCAATTGAATTGGCCTTGAAAAATTACTTTTTCAACACCCCTCTTAGGTAGAAAGGTACTATGTATGCCTGAAAAGTTAAACAATAATGGGAGAAAACAGTTTGAGCAAATATAATAGTATATGATTAATTAGCCAGGGAACCCTATGAGCAATAAGTCATATAGTTTAGCAGAAAGATTAATCAGGACATGGATGAATGGGAAGGGCTCATTGGAGAGGATAGTACATGAAAAGTTCTTGAAAAATGGGGAGAATTATTAAAGGTAGAGAGGCAGAAGAAGCATTCTGGGAAGGAAGAGCAGAAACATTGAGGGTGAAAAAAAATCATGTTTAGAGGCAGTGATAAGCTACAGACTACAAAAGAAGCTGTTAGAGATGCTACATCAAATCCACCTTCTTTCAGATGATGATTTGACATGAGTGTCTATGGAAATTTTGAGGGCTGCTCTCCATAGAAAAATAGTATTATCTAGATATCAGATGTTCTCATTAGAACCACGCTCACCAAAATAGCATGGTGAGCAGCAGATCCTTAGCTTCTCCTACTATTTCTTTATTCCTTTGCTTTCTCTCCCTCACCTCTCCAAACACCTGCTCCAGTATAACCCCTTCCCAAGCAACCATTCTATTCCCGATTCCCTTAAAGAATCTTTGTGTTGTCTGAAAATTTGCTTAACTCTGGTGGTAAGTAGTAAGAGCAAAAATTTAGAACTTGCTAAACTCTAAAAAGATGCACAGGTTCTCTATAAAAACCCTGAGGTGATAAACCCTGAAGTGCTTTCTAAGGAGACTCCAGAACAAACATACCTCCTAAGAAATACTTTGCAAGAACTCAATTATATGATATTCTATGGCAGAAATATGATAGAAATATAAAAGTGAAGGTTAGCTATACCGAAATGAGGAAATACAATGAATCCACCTAAGAACGGGATGTCCTGAATCATATGCCATCAATCATTTTATTGACTGAGTAATACAGTAAGACTCATTAAATCATGCCATGATCAATGGATGACAGAGTGGGATTTGTTTATTTGGTGGTGTGAGCAGGTGTGTGACTTTTCAAAGGCAAAGCAAAACAAGATTCTATCCCTAGGAATTCCATCATTTATAAATAACAATGTTCAAGGAATAAAAGTCCAGATATACCAACAGACAGCTTAAGATATAAGACTACTACTGTGCTATGGTATGTTATGAATATGAAAACATGACACTTCACTAAAAATGAGAAACACTTTTCCATCTTCCTTAGGCAAACAAATTCCTAAAGCAAGTTTTCAGCAGTCATCTATAAACTTCACTAATTTGGACTGACTAGAGACTCTGCCATCAGTCTCATACAGTCTCCATAGGAAGGTGTAGAGGATGTGTATGGCACAGACGCTGTGCACAAAGGGCTTCCCACCTGTTTGTGGAGAATGCAACCACTGCCAGATGTCAAAGAGAAAAAAGAAGCTTGGAAGAAATAGCCTCAACTCTCTCTGCTCTTTACCTGTAATTTCTGCTAGTGCTTTCCATTGGCCAAATCCAACTGGAAGAGAGCAAGACAAGGAAAGCCATAGAAGTCAGTCTCCTGGGCCACAGAACAAAGAAAATAAGTGCAGGAAATGAATCTGTAAGGTTAGACAGGGAGATGGCATTGCAGGAAGAGGGTACACAAGCAACTCCCCCTTAGCCACCAACCTATTCAGGAAGCTCAGAGAATCTATCCGGGAAACGGCATCCTGCAAGGTTGAAATGCTGTTCTGCAGGCTGTGAAATTGGTCTTAAACAAATAGCCAATACATCAAATCATTACCCCCATAGCCAGATGACTCAGATTCAAGAATTTGCTTCCATTTACACAACTTTGGACACAGACTCAGTATTACTGTTCACAAATATTATCTGTCCTACCCTGGGTTAAGATTATACGTTCCTGCTCTAATGACAGCAGACTTGGTCATGTGACTTACTTTGGCCAATGAAATGTGATTAGAAGAGATTATATATCACTTCCAAGTAGCATCTCTACAAATCAGTGAATGGTTCAACATGTTCTCTTTTTCTTCCACCACGTGACCAATAATGTTTAGATAAAGACTGCTTTATCAGCCTAGGTCTTGGCATAAAAAATATGTGGGACCGAGGAACAGCCCACCAATAATAGATAGATAGTAGAAAAGAGAAATCAACCTTGTAAGTGATTAAGATTTCAAGGTCATTTGTTCCCATAGCATCACCCCGCCTATCCATATTGATGGAGAAACACTGGAGACTGTGGCTGTAGTTTCATTACAATGGAAGCTAAATCTTGCCTCTGGATATTTTGGGTTCCTCATCCATTTAACTAATACCTAGAGGAAGTAGATTGCTGCTACACAATAAGGGTAAGTGGGCGTGGAGGTGGGGGTAAGTCTTGAACCCAAGGGATCCATTGCAGGTATTCTTAGCAATATCCTAATCTACTTTATTAACACCTTTGGCAAAGCAATATAGACAAGACCATTAAAGACTCAGGACCTGGGTCATCCTACCAGGTAAAGAATTCTGACCTGGTGAGGCCTAGACTAAGGGTAAAATGGCATGTATAATGGGAAAAGGAAGTTATGATTGCCAGCTTTGGCCTTATGACCAGTTAAAGAAGCAAGAAGAAATATTAATGCTAGCTTATGTTCGTTGATCATTTTGTTATCCCCACGTTTTTTTCCCCTATTACTTTGTATGAAACATGCTGGTCATAACTAATATTACTAATTATTAACAGTAACCATTTGGAAATAGCCCTAAATAGACAAAACACTGAGATTATACACTGTGGCTCTTGGGACTTGATTTTCTTTCTCACCTGTATTGGAAATGAGAGTCTTATCATTTGTGCCAAGGGCATGAATGAATGCTGAAGGAGTACACTGTGCTGGCTCTTCTTCATTTTCCATGCTCTTTATCTATTATCCATCACCTTGCTCTGTGGCCTGAGAGGTTGGCCCTAAGGGCTGAAATATCCAACTGTTTTACTGGCTGTTTTCCAGTTAAGTAAATGAGAGACACAAATAGGAAATCAAAAGGCCAGAGGAGGGACAGGTCCCATCCCTGTTCCTTCCTGCTTCAGAGCCACATATCTGGCTGTCTCTATTCATGACTGAAGTTCTTTCTAGGTAGCCCATTCTCGGTGATTCTAGATCTCATTAGATTCCAGTAACATTATTTCCTCCCCCTGCTCCCTCATGTGTAGACATGCTATCAGCTTCCAACAGTTGTTAGTTTCTGGATGGTTCGACATGCCTTGCTGGACCCCTTAACTCTTGCCATACTTCTGCAAGGTACCCCCTTTATTTAAATTTCTTTCTTTGAGACCCTCATCTGATTAGACTTCTCTCATTCATGGATTCCTATGCATTAACATTTCATGTATACTTTACTGCTATAGTCTAATGCAAAACCACAAACACTCATTCATGTATCTGCTTACAAAGTGATGCTGTCTTACTTGACTTTCAAGAGTTGAATATTTCCAAGTTATTTTGTGTTTTGTTTTGTTTTGTTTTGTTTCAAGAAAGCAAACACAGAACCTGGTAACTTGGGTTGAAATTCTTAGTTTATGAGGTTTCAGTTTATTTTTTTTAAACAATGTAGTGTTCTTTGGGAATAGACTCTGGCAGCTAGCTGACATCTGAGGTATTATTTTTAAATCCTGATCCTTGACTCTTCATTATATCATCCTCCTATCAAAATCCCAGCTAAAACCCAAAGCATAACCCAAGTTTCAAATATAATTTGTTAATTCAGGCATGTGGATCAATTAACCAGTAATTCAATGGATTATTTGTGTCAATACATTCCTAGGATTATCTTGGTGGTGGATGGCAAAAAGAGGAAGAAGATGCACTAACAATCAAATTGAACAAGGTCAATACACATGAAACAATTAGTTAATAGTACAAGATGGTATGAGAAAGCATTCTTAATGGGGTGATACAGACTCTAAGAGCTTTGGGAGCTCAGAGAAGAGGGAAATCAATAAAGCATAGAGTATTCCAGGAAGGCTTTAGCTTGAGGGAACATGCAGTTTATATTTTGGAGTGGAAGGTTTTAAGGCTGTGTTTATCCTGAGGCATTGGCAGTGTCTCTCTAAATATATGCCACTCACAGGATGGAAGAGGCAATAACACATCACAGTGTCTACTGGCCGACCATTTCCCATAATACACAATGTTGACACTGTTGAAATTTGGTTAGTTTTACAAACGGCATCCGTATGAGCCAGAGTGCCACAATCACAGAAAAATTACTAGGTAAGAAATCAGGAGATTTCTTTCTTTGTGTCCTTCTATACACATAATAAGAACAAATGGTAGTGACCTTCCTTTGCAGGGTTCTCCTTATAAGATTTTAATACAAACCTCATTACACTGAAATCCTGGCATAGTATTAATTAGAACACCTCTGAAATCTGTGTGGAGAACTTAATAGTTGAAACAAGCCATATGAATTAGCCAGTCATTCTATAAGTGAACTCACCATGAACTGTTTTTCTAGATTAAGGTAACATTCCTGGAGATATTCTCTTAGCTGCACAATAGAATATCACTGAGACTTGTAAACAATGTATGTTTTGTCTACATTGGTAACTTCCAAAAACATTTATCTGGTAGATACTTAACAAATTATCTATTTATGATGATGATAACACAGATTAATTCATATTAGAATTAAATACAAAATACCATAAAACTTGGGTTAAGAAAGATTTGCTGAATGCTATTAATATGTTTGAATATTTGTGCCCCTCTAAAATCTATATGTTGAAACCTAACCCCCAAGGGGATGGTATTAAGAAGCAGAGCCTTTAGGAGGTGACGAAGTCATAAGTGCTTTGCCCTCATGAATGGGATTCAGGCCTTTAGAAAAGAGGCCTGAGGGAGCTTGTTCTTCCCTTCTGCCATGTGAAGTCACAGCAAAATTGCACCATCTATGAAGCAAAGAGCCGTCACCAGACATGGAATCTGTTAGTGCCTTGATCTTGGACTTTGCAGCTTCAAGAACTGTGAGAAATAAATTTCTGTTGTTAATAGATTACCCAGTCTCAGATATTTTGTTATAGCAGCCAAAACACACTAAGACACTGAATTTCTGAAAAACAAAGTATTTCACTGAAACTCTTTTTTCATCGCTTTTTCAGTTCTTCATTGGAAAGTATTGACCTATGTTTAAAACAGTTTTAACATGTATACAAGGGCTGTATGGGAAGTATCCCACTATATAATCAATCTTGTTATATTAGCAATGGCTGGATACTTTCCGAACAGCCCTCGTATGTATATGTATATCATGTAACATTTATTGAGCAACTATTCTAAGCACTCTGCTAGGCCCTGCTTCTGCTTCAATCAGAGCAGTTAGATGACTATAACTGCATCATTCTGATGGTGCAGAATCTGTGCATTAATTGGTTATATCTGTGCATCAATAGCCACTATTTATCATTTTCAATTTTAAAATGGTCAGTAGCACAGAATAGGTAACATCTGAAGGGAAAGGTTCATGCATGAGGGGTGTTTCAGGCAAGGGAAGATTGAGATGACCATGCAGTGACTTCATCAGATGACGATGGATCTGTGAAGTGTACACCACTGCAAGGAGGAAACAGACGAACATTCCTGCTCTCATAGACAAGGAGGCCCATGTTGGAGGCCGACATCCTACTTACTCTGGAATGTAGCCAGTAGATGGCTACTGCACACAGCGAAAAGAGGACACTCAGGACAGCATGCAGTCTGGGCACCCGGCAACACATACATGTTTGTTATCTCAGGCATGTATGACTTATCTGTCCAAAAACCTGGAGTAGATAATAGTCTGAAGGAGCGAGGACCAGAGCGTATAGTCAGAGAGAGTGTTTAACAAAACAAAATTTAAGTCCCTAGTGACATTTATTTCTTTTTAACTTGCCTCTTTTTATCCTAAAATTAAACTATTAGGGAAAAAATTTGAGGTTTCTTTCTCCAGTAGCAGGAGTATGATTATTGCTGACTTAAAGTTGCTGGCTGGCCTGGTGCGGTGGCCCATGCCTGTAATCCTAGCACTCTGGGAGGCCGAGGCAGGAGGATCGCTCGAGGTCAGGAGTTCGAGACCAGCCTGAGCAAGACCGAGACCCCGGTCTCTACTAAAAATAGAAAGAAATGATCTGGACAGCTAAAAATGTATATAGAAAAAAAAAATTAGCCAGGCATGGTGGCACATGCCTGTAGTCCCAGCTACTCAGGAGGCTGAGGTAGGAGAATTGCTTAAGCCCAGGAGTTTGAGGTTGCTGTGAGCTAGGCTGATGCCACGGCACTCTAGCCTGGGCAACAGAGTGAGACTCTGTCTCAGGAAAAAAAAAAAAAAAGTTGCTGGCGAATGCTTCAATGAAGGGAAACATTGGTGCCTTCCTATAACACTCACTGTTGTCCTGTTGAGAATAAGAAGAATCTTTCTTAGATCAAAGACAAGGGAGATTATTAGTGAAAGCACACCCCCCCCCAAAAAAATCTGACTAAGTCCTGTTTCACCTATAATATTATTAATACCTTGAGCCACACAATCTGTGGTGATAGAATAAAACTCCTAAAACAGGTTTTTCTCTTGTTTCAATTGTTTAAAATTGTTTTAAATTATTCTACACCCAAGAAAAGACATTTTAGTCATGTTCTATACAATTTTGGGGGTGGAGAGATGCGTTCTGAAATGTAAAACTGTGGACCACCTTTGGAGATTGTCATAAGACATTAAAACTATAGTTATAAAGAGGAAGATGACTACTATAACTAACTGCTATAACTAACTTTGATTTCAGAGAGAGGATATTCTACCAGATTGGTCATGTATTTCTTTATACAGATACATACACACACACACACATACACACACAAATATACACACACACACACGTTATATACTACTGTATGTGTATATATGGTGAAATTTAGATGGTTGTATACAAAATTCTGTATACAGGTTTACACAGAGATACACATAAAACTTAGTAAAACACAAAAACAATACAATATAGAAGCCATCAGCCATATAGAGATCATCAAGTACAATATCTCTCATTTTGAAGATGACCACAAAAAAGTCTAGAAAATACGACTCCTGCAAGTCACCAGGTCTCTGCATTCCCAGTCACATGGTTCACCTAACATTCGCATTGTTTATCATTCTGATTATGGCAACATGCTGTTACTTTTTCCCAACTTTTCTAAGCTTTGATGGAATTCATATATGGGACCATGTTATTAGACAGTCTTTTGGACTGAGTAAATATAACCACTTGATTCCTCTTTGTCTTTCCACGATTTCTTCAGCCACCCCCATTGCCTCCTGACTGCCAGTGATTGCATTGGAGAATTGCCTGATAGTGAGGCGTAAGGAACGGATAGTGGCTACCTGAGAGTCTTTCTATTTTTCCTTTAAACAAGCTTGCTGAAGTATATGTCCTTTTCAATAGTGTCCTAGGGTGGACATGTAGCTGTCCCTGTAACAATGTCACCAGTCAGATCTTCTGGTAATTCTTACTGTCGAGTTGCCTGAACAGCCACTTCAGAATCCACCCAAGGAAATGAACACAGTGGCTCTCCCTCTACTTCCCCTCCTCCTCCAAACTGCTACTGTTTTATCATCAAATCTCAACTTCGATGGAGCCTTCTGTTATATGATGCTCGAATCCACTAATTTTCGTTAATTTGAACTTATTCCTTAAATACCTCAAATTATTTCCCTTTATAAGGAAATGATCTCAGTATCATGAAACCATTTCTTATTATAACTGTGAATAGATTAGTGACCTTTATTTTCAAAGATATGTTATACTGCTTCTAAATATAACTAAGATTATTGAACTCAGACATTTCTTTCTTCGTTGCCAGTGTATGACTAATAAATATGTACCGGAAGTTGTTGATTTGCAGAATGGTACCAACTCAAATTTTCTATAATGTTCTTTGAATGATAGACAATTAGCTTATTATAGAAAGAAAAATGGTTTATCAGCTTTGCCTTTTATGCTAAGTCATTTTTGCTGAGATCTCTTACTAAGGAACAGGAAGTAGGTAGACTCAGCAGAGAAACTGAAAGTCTGCTTTCATTTTAGTTCAGCTGAGCTAACTATCCCTACAGGACAGTAAATGTTTATGCTTTTTTCTGTATTTTCATGCTCCCAAGCTGTCAGGCCTCATATACTGGGCTCAAAATACCAGATCATCAGCCCTTTCATTTTCTAAAATTAGGATACCTGAGAAGTATCTTTCAAATGTGATACATTGGATAGAAGCATATATATTAAACTATTGTTTGCTGAAAATACATATAGGAACTTTTGATATCAGAATAGTGATATACATAGTCATGCATCAGGAATCCAAAAGCAACTCTTTTTTTTTTTTTTGAGACTGAGTCTCACTCTGTTGCCCGGGCTAGAGTGCTGTGGCGTCAGCCTAGCTCATAGCAACCTCAAACTCCTGGGCTCAAGCAATCCTACCGCCTCAGCCTCCTGAGTACCTGGGACCACAGGCATGTGCTACCATGCCCAGCTAATTTGTTATATATTTTTAGTTGTCCAGCTAATTTCTTCCTATTTTTAGTAGAGACGAGGTCTCACTCTTGCTCAGGCTGGTCTCGAACTCCTGAGCTCAAACGATCTGCCTGCCTTGGCCTGCCAGAGTGCTAGGATTACAGATGTGAGCCACCATGCCCGGCCCAAAAGCAACTCTTGAAGGAAATAGATAAGCATAATTACAAATTAGTTATTAAAAGTAAAAATAAAAAAAATAGGATATTAGAAGGAAGGTATGGTGATAAGCATCTAAATAGAAAATCCTGGCCCAGCCAAAGGTCTTAGGGTCATCTCTGTACAATGCCAGAACTCAGGATGAGAGAAATACCTGAGTCGTTACAATAAACCCAGCTTGGTCAGGTGTCCTATTGGCATTGATGCCCATTAGGGAGCAATGCACCTACCCAGTGGTCCTGATGCCATACATAAATCATCTCTACCATCATTACTGTGCAATGCCTTTGGTGCTCATTTGAACCATCTCCAAGGGCTGAAGAGTTGGACTGAGAGAATATCTTCAAAAGGTATTGTGCTACCTTGTCCATTCGTCTGTCCTGATTTTAGGCTCATATTTATCAGTGCAGGAGGCCTCAGTCAGTGGCTGAGCTGCTGCAACGTGCTGTCCGCAAACACACACACAGTGCGTCCAGCTGCCTGATGGGGGATCTGCTAATTGGAGAAGTCTGCTCTGGTCCCCTGTCACCAGTTGGCAGACAGAGCAGTCTGGGCCGAAGCTGATTTCCAGAGTCAGGCATTCATTTATCTCAGTGATAATAGGGTATGTGTAGAGAGAGGGAGCAAAGAAAGCAGAGGGCAGCTGCAGTTGAGGTGGGGACAATACTAATGCCTCGGCATCAAGGACGTGCTTCACAGAGGGGCTTGGCACGTTATTCCTCTCTCGAAAGTTTAATTAGTCACTAATTATGAACAACTCTCTTTTATTATAGATGCATTTGGTCGGTGCTGTAATTTTTTAAAAAAACATGTTCTCATCTCAACCAAGTTCCAAATGCTAACGTATCAATGTCAGAAACTGCAGTCAAGCACAACCTGTCCCCAAATCCCAGCCCCTTGAAACACGATGGCTCATTAATAACTTAAAAAGGATGATGACACTGATACTATTTATAGGTCCCTGCCAGGCAGGTCTGCCAGCGTTAAAGAAATTAACATGGAGAAATTGTCAACTGGAAAACATTAGTGTTTATCAACAGATCAATCAAACTTCAACAACTGTAAACTGCGCTTTTAGCTAAGTGAAACGTATTGACAATGACAGCCACTTGCCCACCTTGCTGGGAAACCCTGTATCCCTATATCCAAACCAGACTGACTGTTCTCTTGACACTGCAGCCGTGATCCCACTGCTGCCTTTTAGGGAAGAGTTCCCCTGCCTCTGGTCCAGATGCAGGGGAAAACTGGAACGACTGAGTGGTGGTCTTGACTGTGTATTAATTACCTTTGACTGCCAGTTTGCAAAGTCACCGACTAAAATAAATACCAAGGTTAGTGGCTCCAAGAGCCAAATTTTAGTTTCTTTATGAAAGGAAGACTTTATGATTTAAGAAGTTTTTCTTGGTTCTCTCGTCCTTTTAAAGCAGTGCTTGACTCTCATTGTTGTATATTTAGAGATGGTGCTATTTTCATTTCTGGGCTACATCGGCGATGATGACATGGCTTCGGAACCTGAACAAAGCTGGAGAGCTCTGATAGGCTGCTGGTGATGTCATCCCTGTGCCTCTAATGCCCAGGAAAAAGCACCAGGGACTGACTGTTTACTGGACTTTTCTTTTCTTTCTTTCTTCCTTTTTCTCCCTTCACCTTCTTTTTTTTTTTTTTTTTTTTTTCAAAGATGAAATCCCACTTTCACACTAACGGTGCGTTTGGAGTTTCATATCCTAGCAACGTTATCACTAAAGGTAGCCGGTGGCCACTCCATGCAGACCAACACTGCTTTGGCTTGATACACAGTTTCAGCTCTCAGGAAGAGGATTTTGTGCTGCATCACACTGGATATTGCTGCTCTGTAATTTCTTGTCATTATAGCAAACCTTTTCACGTGCTTCCTTTCTGTAACCCAGATGATCATCACCTGTCAAATTTGACCACCCACACAAATTCTAACCAGAAGAACCTAACAGGGGTAGGGGGCGTGAAAACCAAAAGAGATAGAAAACATGGCAAGGGCACCTAGTTTCATGATTAGATAGCCTGGACTCACCCCACAGGCTTCTTCTTATGTTATCTATTGTATAGCCTCACCCACTGACACCTTTTGTTCTTTTTTAAGCATCCATTCCTAAAACTGCCTGACTAGGGAAATGATGTTTTCACTGGGGTGGGGTGGGAAGGTCTGGGGGTATCTGGGACAGGATAAAAGAAGCTCTCTGGGTCCCTATTTAGGTGGCTTTATTTTTGCATTCAATATGTAACAAATTTCATATTCTGTTAAAACAAAACAACACAAAAAACCAAAACACCAATCCTGCAGTTTCAGTTTTGACATCCTAGGTAAAACCCTAAGTCCCAAGTTTCTCATCTTATTAAGTGGGACAATAAAATGCATCTCACTAAGGAGTTGTGAGCATTAAATTCACTCCTGTATGTGGAGCACATAGTGTATAATAAGAACAAAGCTAAAATCTGCTTCTGCCAATTACATTCCATACTTTGTGACACAAGTAAATCAAGATAACCAGGAAATGTAAAAAATAAACAATAGGAAGGATAAACAATATGGGAAATAAATAAACAAACGGGACAAAAGAAAGTTGAGAAATGGTAAACTATCTCCAAGGCAGGCCTAGAACACCTAGTACATTCAGAATCATTGCCCTTCTTTATATTATTACAATTGGTTTTTCCCAGGGGTAAAAACTGCAATGCTAGAATTTGAGGGGAGGTGGAAGGACATTAAAAATTAAATTTAAAACCCAAATCTGAAATTAAAAAAAAAAAAAAATCTGATGTGTCTTCACTTGACGCAAAAGAGTTTGGAAAATTTGAAGTAAAATCCTCTCTGTAGCATTTGTGTGCAGAAAGTTGATCAGGTCAAGAAGGCTCAAAAAAGTAATTTTATGAAAATTACAAAATAAATATGAGTCATGGAACTTGCATCAAGACTTACAATCCAATTATCCATTTTTTTTTTTTTTTTTTTTTGAGACAGAGTCTCACTCTGTTGCCCGGGCTAGAGTGCCATGGCATCAGCCTAGCTCACAGCAACCTCAAACTCCTGGGCTCAAGCGATCCTCCTGCCTCAGCCTCCCAAGTAGCTGGGACTACAGGCATGCGCCACCATGCCCGGCTAATTTTTCCTATAAATGCTTTTAGTTGTCCAGATAATTTCTTTCTATTTTTAGTAAACATGGGGTCTCGCTTTTGCTCAGGCTGGTCTAGAACTCCTGAGCTCAAACAATCTGCCGCCCTCGGCCTCCCAGAGTGCTAGGATTACAGGCATGAGCCACCATGCTCGGCCCCTCCAATTTTAACATGTAAACATAAATCTGTGAAAAAGAATAAATGAATAGAGTAGTTCAAAACACGAATAAGCGTTTGAGGCCGGGCGTGGTGGCTCACGCCTGTAATCCTAGCACTCTGGGAGGCCGAGGCGGGTGGATCGCTTGAGCTCAGGAGTTCGAGACCAGCCTGAGCAAGAGCGAGACCTCGTCTCTACTAAAAAAAAAAATAGAAAGAAATGATCTGGCCAACTAAAAATATATATAGAAAAAATTAGCCGAGCATGGTGGTGCATGCTTGTAGTCTCAGCTACTCGGGAGGCTGAGGCAGTAGGATCGCTTAAGCCCAGGAGTTTGAGGTTGCTGTGAGCTAGGCTGACGCCACGGCACTCTAGCCCAGGCAAGAGAGTGAGACTCTGTCTCAAAAAAAAAAAAAAAAAAAAAGAGTTTGAGACAGTGTTAGTAGACACGTCCAAAGTCAGGGTGTGATTAAATGTTAATTGCACTGTGCATATAATTATCTCTTGGGAATTCAAGAGAAAAATTTTATTTCTAAATGAAATGGTCAGGAAAGGTTTGATAACAGGTATGAGCTATGCTCTGAGCCACAGAGGAGGGGTTCGTTATGGTTAAATGGTAGGAAGAGGGGAGAGTTGTTCAGACAGAAGGAAAGGCATGCAGTGGAGGAGAGGTACAGCTGTCTTTAGGAAGTAGGTATGTAAAAGTGTGGTGTGGAAAGCTCTGGAAAGCACTGGAAAGCTCTGAGAGTCCCATCAGGGACAACTGGCCCTGGAACAAAGTTATCCATTGTGCATTGAATGTGAAAGAAAACATGCAGACATTTACTTTTAAACTCACTTTTATTTGTGCATCTGAAATGCTCCATATGAGCACTGGTTCCCTCTTGCCTGCTGCCCTCTCCTATATCTTAGATGCTGTACGTTGTTACCCACCTCCTTCTAGAGAACACAGCCTGCCCAGATTCCAGTAAAAGCTTTTCAATTCACATTTTTTTTAATACTTTGGTTTTCAATGTCTTTGACAATTACAAATTCTGGTTTTGGGATAATTTCTTCAGAATGAAAAATGTTGCCCTTGTATCTCTTTACTTTAGTGTTCCCATATTGTTCTGATTTGAAAAAAAAAATGTTATTTTGAATGTGAAAAGGTTCACTCGATTTTATTAGCTATTTAAAGTGTGCATAATGTTGAAACAGTAAATAATATTTTTTTCTTTGAATTGACCAGGAGCTTCAACATCATAATTTTTTGATTCTGTACTCTATGACTTCCTTTTTCTAGGTAAGTTTTATGCAGTATGCCACTCCTAATGTAAGCTTACCTTCCCCAGTAGAACAACATAGGCCACGTTTTACAGGTTGACTAAAATACTACAGTGAAACCTGAGAAACGATGGAAACATTGATAACCATCAGGGTGGCATTATACAGATTACAACATATAATAAACATTTGGTTCCCAAGGTCTTCCTGCCTTGTTTTCCTTTTGAAATTTTCTAACATATTCTAAAGTTTTCACTGTTTGGACCAAATCTAGATTGTATTGTTTCTTTTATTTTTTTTTAATCCATTTCTTTTAATTTCTGACTATCCAATTAGACTCGTGAGGCATTTAAAAAAATTTTGGCTATGTAAATGAACAGGACACCACCCTATTTGAAGGCAGATACTGCAAATTGCAAGCAAAGGTCCAGTCCCAAGGGAGCAACTGCTGACTGCTAAAATACGTGTCCAGACAAATAGATTCTATTTTAAATAATTGTTCCTGTAACATTTAACAGGTGGTTTTGAATGAATAACTTTATTTCAGCATTAACTAAATATAATATTTGCACTGACACATTCAATGTTTTCAAGAAGAAATTTTTGTGCTCATTAGAGAGAAAGTGCCATGATCTAAGAGACAGTATCTTCAAGTTACCTGTGCATTCTCCATATCACAGGCAGATAGTCCCTGGCCTGACAAAGGGGGAACAGTTTATATTTTAAAGTACCACAAAAGCAATTTGATTCTATGGGGCTTTGTATATGGTTGGGAGAGAGCCATTTGTACTTTATTGAGAAAAATGTATCCTTTTCAAGCC
This sequence comes from Eulemur rufifrons, assembly GCF_041146395.1. Taxonomy (NCBI): domain Eukaryota; kingdom Metazoa; phylum Chordata; class Mammalia; order Primates; family Lemuridae; genus Eulemur; species Eulemur rufifrons. The sequence goes on along the minus strand of NC_090987.1, from coordinate 26,163,999 downwards.
TGCCTTTAAGAGTAGCCATTTCATTAGTTATGAATGGTTTATTCATCCCTGTCTTATTTTTTTTTTTAATTTTTTTCTTCCATAAATATTTATTGAGGGACTAATATGTGACAGGTACTGCTAGCCAGTGCGTGAATACTTGTTGAACAAAACATGTATGTCCTCTGCTCTCCCATATTGTGCTGAAAAAACAAAACAGGGTACAGTGATAAAAAAACAGGGAGGGAACTAGTGAGGTATGGTGGCCAGGGGGAGTCTCTGGAAAGAGTTGACATTTGCATGTATACAGGATGGCTGAGGAGGAGTCATTCCTGGGAAGAACAAAGGGAATAGCATGTGCAGAAAGGCTGAATTAGAAAAGAGTTTAGGTAGTATGTTAAAGCACAGCCTAAGCTGCTGCAGCAGAGTGAGCAATGGATAGAGAGACATGAGACAGAAGAGGCAGGCAAGGACCACGTCAGCCACGGTATGTAGGTAAATATTATTCAAAGTGAAGGGGAAAACACCAAAGAATTTTAAGGAGGGATGCAAAATAAGCAGGCAACTATTTTAAAAGATTACTCTGATTATTATAGGATGGTTGGATTAGGGAGGCTAAGAATGTCAACAGGGAGAATAGTTCAGAAACTTGCAATAGTTTAGGTGAGAGGATGGTGTAGCTTGCAATAGGCTTAGAACAGTGGAGACGGGGAGAAACATATTTATTTAAAACACGCATCTGAGTGCGCACACACACATATTAGGACATGATGGGTAGGGGTGGGTGATGAGAGAGTGGAATGCAACTGAGCAGATGGCCAACTGGTGGTAGCCTTTCTGGGTAAGGTCTGGGAGAGCGAGTTTTGGGAAAAAGGAAAACTGAGAATGCCATTTGGGTCATCTGAATTTTGAGATGTTGATGAGCCATCCAAGTGGTGACATTCAGTGAGTAGTTTCTATATAACTAAAAAGCTCAAAAGAGAGGCCAGGGTTGGGTTGAAATGTGGGAGTCATCGACATACACGTCTGATAGCACGGCAATGGATGGGACCCTCTGTGAATTAGAAAGAAACTGCAGAACGCAGCAGCCAGGCCTAAGACTGGGAAGATTCTAATATTTGGGTGCTGAGGAAAGAAGCAAGAACATTAAAAGGCCAAGCAAAATGTCTTGAGAAGTGGAAAGAAAATGAGGAATGTGTCATGTCATAAAAGCCTAGAAAAGAGAATGGTTTGGGAAAGAAAACAGTCAATTTGGGAGAGCACTCTGTCTAACAATATAAGTTTAAAAAGTTGCCATGGGCACAGGCTACTCCTGTTGTGGGATGGGGGCATCAGCCAGCCCGCAGTGACTTGAGGCCCAAGGTTACAGGTGACAACATGCCTGGCATCATCTTGCTTTTACAGTCACCCTGAGAATATTTCCCAAATACGTGTCATTACTTTATCTGTGGTTATATAAAGCCCCACACATTTGATCCGATGGTTAATTTTGTGGCAAAATTTCAAATTGGTTGCTTAATTGAACATCGTAGTCCTTCCTACTTGATGATTTCTTTGTGTGTCTAAATACATACCCAAATACAGACCGGGGCCAATGTACTCAACAAATAAGCAAACAGAAACCATTGGATGAAGAGGAACAAAACATCCTGTTCCTGAAAGGGGAAGAAAGATGTGTATTTATTTATTTTATCTTTTCATTATTCAGCTTTTGAACTTTGGTTGCTCAAATTCAGCAGATAATTGTTTAAGTCTCCACAAGAATCACCCTGTGGAGTCTCAGCGTGAAGCTAGCCATACTAAAACGTGCAAAATTTGAACTCCCGAGGAAATTTCATCCCTTCATATTATCAGACTTAAAACACTCAAATGGCTACAGATTTGCCTTTATCTGTTAAACCTCTCCCCATGTCAGCGAATCTTCCACTTCAAGAAAATAGGTAGAATTCTGAAAATTGAAATATACGGGCCATGTAAGTTTGGAATATTTGAAACATAAAGGCAATTAAATGTCCCTCAACCCACACACAAACACACATACAACACATCATCCCTTAAGACGTGACATCCAACTTCTAATAAAAAATTTTGCCAACAATAAATCTATGAAAGCAATGCACATTGTCTGCATAAGAGCCTTCTTTTGATGAGAAAATGACTATTAATGAGAACATGTTCGTTTCTGGCATCAAGCTTGAAGAGACACAGGTCATAAATCTCTTTGATCTTCTTGCTAAAACTAGAATCAAGCAAAGAACCAAGTTCATTCATTTAAAAAAAAAATGGTTTTGATTGAAATGATTCCATTTAGTTACAAGTAATTTATCATGTTTTTCTTTCCCTTCCCAGGTTTGGTTTGTTTTCCATTCTCGACTCTGTCATCACAGTTAAATCTGTGCTAGGGTTCCAGCTCCATGTTACTTAAAGATTTCTTATTTGAAGGGGGGTAGGAAAAACTTCTAAGAGAAATGTGTGTGTTGGGGGGGTATAGACTGGGGGATGAGACAAACAACAATAAGAATTCATAAATTTTGAACCAAAAAAAAAAATCTCTCGTAGCTCAGCATGTAAGCCTCCTCGCCTTGCTTTAGATGCATCAACACTGCCCTCTCTTGCTTATTCACAGCTTACACTGAAACTTTGCTTTCAGTGCACAACCTCATAAATCCAGCACCTCTCTTTCTTCCCACTGCTTCCTAAACGTCACCATCGAAAACAAAACACACAGTTCTTAAATGGTTTTCTTCCAATTGAATTAATTCCCTTTTTTATTACATGTGTTTCCTTCTGTTATTTCTGTTCCTCGTCTCCCTGGGTGTGTCTGCTCCTGTCTTGATACAAAGCACCTGGGAGGAGCAGGAGGCCCAAGCCACTCGTCAGCATTGTCCCTTCGGAAATGTCATGCAAGCAGTCCTGGCAGGAGAATTGTGGTCTTCTCCTCCCTACAAAGAGGCCTAATTCTATTTCCAGTATCTCTGAGAATGTATTTGTGGATTGCTATCCTGGCTGCAAGGTGAAATTTGGAGGGTTTTTTTTTTTTTTTTTTTTTTTTATCATCTCAACCAAACTTCCTCACTCTCTGGGGCCTCTGAGCTTCCTCCGTAAAAAGAAGAATTGAAGCCAGATGTTTATTGTGCAAAGACGCAGCAAGGAGTGTCTGCATGTCTTCCATGATGCAGAGACAGCAAGAAATTGCAAAACACTCACATCTATGACCACTCTTTAGTTTTTCAACAAACAAAATTTTAAAAGAAGAATTTTTCTCTCAATCTCTGAAAAATCCAGAGAAAATGGGAGATATTCAGGCTGAAGTCACTGATTGACACAGTTAATTAGCCCTCGTGCTCCCCCGCCCCTGATTAGCATTTTGATTTTGGTCAAATGAGTTAGAATCACAGGACAGAAAGAAGTATTAAAAACAAAATCATTTTTTGAGTCATAGATGCTGAATTTTTTACATGCAAGATTTTGGAATTCTCAGTGTAACTCATTCACGGGTTGCAAGCTATCTTTTTGAGTGCTTCTAAATATAGTAATCTGAGACGGACCAAAATGAGGCTAAGAAAAGTAGAGGAAAGTTGTAACAGCTGTTGCCTTCTAGGTCAATTATGTGCTTTGATTTGGGTGGGAAAGGGGTTATAGGAAGCTTACCAACCTGCTGTACCCATGATACGTGTGGGTGAACAAGGGTGAAATAGAACCCATTTCTCTCGCCTCTTATGATTAATTATTGTCAACAATCTAAATCACCGGGTAAAGAAAGACTCTTATATCCTGACTGAGCTCAGTAGGGGGAAAATTTCCGGGATCTAGTAATGATGTATGCAACAGGAGTGAGAATAAAGACGGTGCGTATCCATAGTTGATTCAGATTTGGCATTTCTTGTTAGGATACCAGCACAGAACCTAGAAGACTATGCTTCCATGCTGCACTTAGAGTGGATCGGCTCATTTGTTTAGCAGAAAGCAAAGGAGGACACTCAAGGAAGGAAAGACAGCACTGGCCACTTAGACATAGAGGGAGGACAGGTAAAATTTAACATATTTACCCAAGAAGAAAGAAACAGATTTTGGGGTTTCTCAGCAGCCAAGAAATAGCAAGAAGGCACACAAAAGTACCATTAAATGACAAATGGCTAGAAAAGGTTTGGAGGAAGGTATGATAGGCATTCACTTCATTAGAAAGTAACATTGAGAAGGATGTTTTCAGTATTTCAGTTTCCATTTACTATCAACGTGTGCCCTTTTTCTCTGGCTGTCACTCTCATATTTCAGTATCCAGTGGTGTTCTGCTTTCTCTCCTGCTTGCTTATCCAAATCTGCTCTTGGGGAAACCTCTCACACTGGCCATCCAACTCAGATGTTTTGCCACTGTCATTGTCGACACATACCTGTTTCACCTCTAGGCATTTGGAAATGGCAAGAGAAGATAAAAACAATTTTCTTAAATGTCTACCACATTTTCTTGCCTCACCCCATAGTGTAGACTTTTAGAGCCAAAAATGGCCAACAGTGTAGATGAATGGGCATTATCAGCTTCTGTTTGCTTGTTGTAATGGAACAATTGCTGAACTTGAACTCATCAGGAATATATTCAAATCCTGTGATTCTGTTGCATGCCATCTGGGTGACCTTGGCCAAGTCACTTAACCTCTCTGAGTCTAGTTTTCTGCTCTATAAAATGAGGAAAATAATTCCTGCCTTGCCTACTTCACAATGTTGCTGTGAAGATCAAATGAGATACTGTATGTGAAAGTCCTTTGAAACACTACAAAACACTGCACAGATGCAAGCTATTGTTATAAAGCTGAATCCCGGTGGGTCCCTGTGGTTTTTGAGCCATACGTGTGCATGCTGGGTCCGGTCTATCATTATTTCTAAATATGGCTGGTCTATTGGCTTCTGAAGTTTCCACATGAAATACAGTCTGTGTATTTGCTCGAAGCCTCTGCTGTATGTCCTCAAATAATGGGCCATTAAATGCTACATTCCAAACCAGCAGAACCAGCATTTCTGACCTTGTACCTGTGACCTGCAGAAGTACTATTGTATCTCAGAGATAAACGTACCCGAACTGCAAGGTGTTTAAAAGATATATTTAGTGCATAGGCATTTCATTTGTCACTGAGCAATTTTACAGTGTCTGATATAAGCTGGAGATTTTATGATCTATAATCAAAGGCTTTTGCAGATACCTCTCCTTAATTTGGATTTGTGACAGTATTAAAAAATGGGACTTTCATCTTTGGATCCATTTCACTTACTTGGATGAAATAGCAATGTATGCTTTTAAGTGCAAGTCACTTAAAAATTTCAGACTGTCCTTAGTAACACAGGAACTCTTGACACAAACTTGTACTATTGACTTAAGGAAAGATTATGCTATTTTCTGCCTCTTTTGATCACCATGGAATCTTCCTTGCCTTAAACCCAATTGACTAGGGGTCTAATGGGCAAGAGTGAAGGGGAGCTCTCTCTTGTAATTGTATATGGAAGCTTTATGAGTGAAAGATCCACAGTATGATGGAGATAGAATCTCAGGACGTTAGAACTAGTCAAGAACTTTCAGAGTATTTCCTTAAAAAGTCCCATTTTACTTATGTAAAAGCTGAGCCTTAAATAGATTCAGGGCAATACCAAAAAGCACATTTCCATGATTGGCAAAATAAGCACTAGGATCAATACTTGGTAAAACTATCCTTTCTAGAGTACAAAAGAAAACCATTTTATTATGAGTAACATATCCATCTCTCCACATTTTGATAAATCCATACATATAATTTGAGCCATGGAATCTTGCTACGTGGCATATATCACTGTTTCCTGCCCTACTGGAAGTGTCATGAAATAATGAAGAACTATTGCTTCCTTCCACAAAGCTGTTTGAAGAAGTTAAATCCATACAAGAGCTCTACCATATATTTACCACCCATTATCTGGGTAGATTGTATGCACATACAAAATGAGGAAAACTGACTTAAGCACAAACCACATTCTTTCTTCCCTCTTATTTTATTCATTTTGTTGAATTAAAGTGTAAGACCTAGTGATTTATTATTAATTTTGAGTCTATCTCCCACCTTTCCAACACTCTGCTTGCATGTTCTAAATCTCAAAAGGGTCTAGAAATAATTTTTTTCTGCTTGGTCTCTGTAACATAGTCATCTTCCTTCCTCTCCATCATCTCACCTCCAGTGGCTCTGGACTTGCTTTCCTGGTTATAAATCTGTGCTCTCATGGTTTCCCACTCTAGAGAAGCCAAAAGCCAGCCATCAACAGTTATGATCATACAATGTACACAAGTGGCAAAAAAGGAGATGGGGCTCATTAGGGCCATCTGGAGTCTAGATGCCACCACAAACGAAGTGAAAAATTTACAGAGAAGAATTGATGGATTCAATAACAATTTGAGGATTTCTTTTCTGGAGACTGAAAAAAAATGGCATCTGATTTTAAAACAAGTAGAGATGCTTGGTATGATGATTATAAAGTCTGCACCATATTATGGTCTCAAGTCCAGCTAAAATGTTGCTTTGGCTTAGTGTTACCCCTGGATTTTGTCTGAAAACACCCTGGATGGGAAAACATGGAAGGAAGAGAAAGAGAAAAATGGCATGCATGCCAAGATCAGTCCTATACCAGGATGAGCCCTGAAAACCAGGCACCGCTAAACCGTTGGTGTGTGGTGCCACAGCAGAGAAACACCTCCAGAACTTCACATTCTGCTTCCCAGTACAAGTTTCATCCACTAGCATCTGTGCCTATGCTAACTATGCTCTCCTCAGAGCTTATGATGTGGTAGCCTTCCCTGAGCAGAGGCCAGCCTGATCCACAATATGTCAAGACACTGATGCCATTATCTCATAGTTTTTCCATTCTTTCTGCATCTTAAGTATCTGTTCTTTTGTTTGGATATTTATAATTCTTCTATTAATATTGACTGGACAAATTCAATGAGAGCAATGATTGGCTCATGATGCTTAGAAGCTAAGCTCTGTTTTCAGACATCATTTTATTAGCCATACCATCTGAATCACCCGGCCGCAGGGAAGTTTTTCTCTTGGCTTGGGGTGAAAATTGGGTCTTGAGCCAGACTAGGAACAAGCTAATAATAGTATGCAAACGCCAGCAGTGAGAGAGGGGATGCTTTGCCTCTATAGGAGATCAAGGAAAATGAAACTAAAGTGGGATTTGACATAATATCCCCTACACTTGAGCAATTGATAAACATTTTAATGAAAAGCTAAACACAATGGAAGGTTGAATGTAAGGCCCAAGGAGAAACTCTTCAGGTGACCAGATTCTTTTAGAGGTATTTGGGAAAGTGGGTGGCTTAGAAATTTAGATATGAAAGAAGAATTTTAAATATAAAGAAAATACTTTCTTCCTGTGTTTCCTTAGCTCCAAGATGATTTGGAAAAAAAATATCAGGATAAAATAATTAAGAGAAGAACTGTAGAGCTGTATGTTAGAAAACATAATTCAACTGGCTTAATGTAAGTGGAAGTCCTGCAGTGGATCAGGCTTCAGAGCTGGATGGATTCAGACCTGGCTAAGTTTTGCCTTCTCACTTGTTTCTGTAGTACCAGACTCTTCCAATGACTGGATTCCCCAGTGAAAACACATTTGTTGCTACAGTACCAGCCTTCACATCAGTACACCAAACACCATCTTGAAGGAGACAAAGAGAGCTTTCTTCCCTAGCATTCTGAAATTGACTTTGATTAGATTGCTTAAAATGGATGCTCAGTGAGTGTGGCCAGGAGAATAGAATGTGCTGATTGGTTTACACATACTGTGTCCCTGAACTGGGGAGGAACGAAGTTAGAGGTTAGAGGCGAGAGGAAAGGTAGACACTCCAATTAAAACTTAGTCTGTTTTCAGGGGAGTATCCTGAGGCTTAGTGAAGTAAGGTGACTTCCCAAGGCCACACAGCAGTCAAGACAAGGATGGTTTGACCTCCAAATCTGTCGGGCACAACCACTCCCCTTCACTCCCAACTTTTATTTTCAGCTACCTCAAGTGGCTTCTGAATTTAACTCTTCTGGCTCTCCTTTCCTAATCTGTTGACTAATATGATGCCATAATCTATAAGGTCCCTTCCAACTCTAACATGGTATAATTCTATTTTTCCACAGCAAAAAGGTAATTTTTTTTTTGCTTGAAAAGCTATAGATTTTAGTATTTGCTGGTCTAGTATAAATACTAATCTTGTGTGTGTTAACTAAATTCAGTAATTAACCCAACTAGGAAACAATATCAAAAGCAATTTGAAAATAAGAATGTGTCTGAGATTCATTTATTTTATCCACTCATTCACTCATTGGCAAATGTTTACTGAGTGCCTATTATTTGCCAACCAATATTTTAAGTAGTGGGATGGGAGCCTGGGTACAAGTGTCATCTGTGGACCAATGGCACTAGAACTGTCTGGAAACATGTAAGAAATGCAGACTCTCAGGCCCTACACAGGCCTCCCAAATCAGAATCTGAATTTCTAACAAGATCTCCATTTGATTCATATGAACATCAAAGTTGGATAAATACTGTATAAGAAAACAAAACAAAACCATTGGCCTTTAACTAAGAAAAAAGAAAATTAAAAAATACCATTTTTTTACTTAGATTATAAAGAAAAATATTCACTTATATATTTAGTATTATTATCAAAATATAATTGTATTATAATTGAACCAATTCTTGACAATGGATATCCTTTTAGCAGAAAATTGAGCTGTTGGTTCTTTTATGAATGTTCAAGATTCTTCCATTTATTTCAATTTATCTTTGAAAATGTTTAATTACTTCTTACTTACAAAATATCTAAACACTGGGGGAAATGGTCCAAGGTAATACATAAGGCATCTCAGTAATCAGAAGGAATTGGTGGAATATATTGTAGAAGTACCAAAAGTGCCAGTTACTATCATGCCCAGGGATGGTATCTACCATTTTTTATTTAGAAAACACTTCATTCTGGCTTATAAACGAGAAGGAAAAGCAGCCTCTCCAGCTCTCACAATGAGGCTTTGGACAGTTACATATTCTGGAATACAGAAGGTTAAATGAAATATTCATTTTATCTTTCAAAACACAGACTGGAAATGTACCCAATGCCCACTGGGAAGTATCAAAGAAGATAAATTATTGGGAAAAGCAGATTTTGCCTTCTTCTTTTCTCTGGTCTCTACGCTTTCCAAATCCAGACTCTCTTTCCTTTTTCTTCCCCTTTGGGAGCATTTTAAGAAGATAAATACAGATTTATCATTTTTAGCCCAAATGAATGTTTTCAAAATAAGTTGTGGTGCTGTCTGCCAGCAGTAGGCACCCCTGTGTTCACTAGTAAAATTCTGCCAAACTCTCAGTCCTCATGGGCACCTTTGCACTCTAATTGCCAAAAAGGAAGGGAAAAAAGCCTCACATCAAGTCTGTGGCACCCAAGGGATAGAAAAGCAAAGAATATGCGCATGAACAGTAACATTTTTCAAAGAAGAAACATAATTTGCTGGAGCAATGATAGATGAATGGATTTTTCTACAGATATTCTCTCTACACGTTAGCCGTTAATAACATCTCTCCTCTGGATAGAAACCTTTACACATGGGACCTCAAAATGGTCCTACTGGTGACACCCAGATACCAACCCTAAGGCCAGATCCAGGCAAATAAACAGGGCAGCTTTGTAGGATGTGCTTTGCACAGCTCCAATGCACATTTTCAGGAAGCACCATTCATATGAATGATGACATGAGTAGCACCTCCAGGAGTGTGAGCATGGCCACCTGGTGCATAAAGTCCTTCAGCAACAGTTCAGCCCTTCATCAGAAAATCATTGACATCTCAGCCTGCCATCCCACCTCTTCCCACCCTTCTATCCTCACCACAAGTAGCTCTGAAACGTCATAGCGTAACCCTTTTCCACCTATATCTTCTTTCGATCAAAGGCAACTAAAATGTACTTCCAACTTTTGACTAAGCTATCTTTCCTCTAGAACAGTGAAAGAAAGAAGGAAAGAGAAAGAAAGAAAAAGGAAGGAAGGAAAGAAGGAAGGAGGGAAGAAAGGAAAGAAGGGAGGATGTGTACTTTGTTTTGTTTGTTTGTTTGTTTGGCTTTAAAATATAATAAAAATAGTGGAATAGCCAATGAATATAAAAGATGCATCTGATAAACAATGTGAGTGTCCTGAGCTTTCTGCAAATCTCAGACCAATGGCATATCTTTGCAAACAAGATTGTTTTGCTAGTTACAAATTTCATGTGGAACTTTGTATACTGTTTGGAGAACTCTGCTGATATCTGCTACCACCATGGACAAAACTGTTTATCAAAGTTTCTCTTTTTTCTTCTTTCTACACTGATTGGGGACACACAGATTTATTCTGTAATGCATTCTTTTTATTTTTCTATCGGTTATATTGCCGTGACTATCTCATCTATGTGTACGTAATCATTTATCCCACCTTCAATAAGTGCTGAGAATGGGGGCTCAATGATGTTTGATGAATAAGTAAGCAAACGAATGAATGAGTAAATGAGTCTGTGAAACACTACTAGGAATGTGTAGAGCAGGAATTTACTTAAGGAAAACTTAAGATCATGATTCAATCATTGAAGAGTTTAGCATCTAGTTGAGGTTTCACAACTACGTTGAGTTAAATTAAGATCTAAGTCTATGCTAAGTTCCAGACAGATAGTGAAGTGGACAGTAGAGATAATGGTGCAAAAGTCACAGGGTGGGGGCTGATTGGTTAGGTTGTTACCCCCAAGAGGTGAAGTTTGAGCTGCCCTTTAATGGATAAATTGCTGCAAACTGTGATAATGTATACATACTCATTTAACAAGATAGGTGATCTTAATGGTTGAGGAATGTTCATTAACAAAAAGGCCAAGAGACCTAGAATTTTTATATGCCACCATAATGTTTACCAACAGAAACACAGTATTTCCTTTACAGATCTAATACATAAGAAGATACCATTCCTTTAGGGCAAACAACTCTCTGAAATCACAACTCTTTGTTGCTCTCTGAAGGCAGATCATATTTTTACCACCTATTCTTTCTTTGATTTAGAATCTATTACCAAAAGTTTGGTGGAAATTGGTACTGAATATGACAGCCCTCCCAGCAATTTTAAAACATGTGTAATCCAATTAGCAGAGAAGAAACCTCGGCAATGGTGTCTGGACACGAGGAAGACAGTAGTGTTTCTGATTAGAATTCTTAAACTTTGTCTAATCAATAGTCAACTTGTGTCAGTTTAGCATCCTGAAATGTAGCATTGGTATAAAATAAATGCATCTCATTCTGATCTATCTAGCTCTCTTAAACCCATTCTAAATCTGCCCTTGATTTAGGTCTCCAAAAAATAATCAGATTGGAAAAAGAAACAAATAAAGAAAATGATAGTTTGCATGTATTTATTTCTTCAAAACAGCTTCTTTGAAGAATCTATGTGTTGCCCAGGCAATATAAACAGTATCTAAACATGATGAGTTCTGGTAAAATAAAATTACACAATGCTCTTGTATGTGTATGTCTTTTTTAAAGCCTGTCTCTTTAACAGTGGTGTTTCTGTAATGATTTAATGATGGGTGCTGATAGGTAGGGCCTGCCTTTCTCCCTTAACAGTATGAATAAAGCAACAGGGCATCTGTGATGTTCGGACATATAAATCTCAAAACAACAAAGGTCGTTTGGTTTTCCCATTGCTCAGAAAGCACCATTTATATATCCCATATGTTTTATTTATTTATCTCAGTGTTTCATTGTACTTTTTTTCCTATTTCCTTTACTTTCAAGGGCATTGACCCATCTTTTTCTTAAGAGCATAAAGAATGAGAACAGAGATTAAAAAATAATAATAATTCAACATTAGGCCCTTCGCTGCTTCTCCGTCTTTGGTGAAAATTTAATGATATTTGAAATCTGACTCTATCCTGCATGTCCAGAAGGATGTTAGTAACTTACCCTTTTATTTTCCCATCCAATACAAATTCTGTCTTTGCTAAGGGAGGATTAGCCAAGAACAGGGCAAAACCATTTTATTCCACTTCAGAAATGGCCCCTGGAGAGTGCTCTAGGTAAACTCTCCTTCAGACTGTCTTGGTCCTCAGCTGGTCCCTTGAAGAGAGGTGTGAGGAAGTAGACGGGTGGAGGGTTGCAATGCTTTTCTCTTATTTTTGCAACTCTGAGGGCCAAGTCCTCAGTATTCTCCAATGCATCTTTGCTTCATTGTACCTCACTGTCCCTACCTTTTATCATTTGATCTCTTGAGATTTTAATTATTTGGTTGTTATCTATTTTCTAGGATCCCTGAAAGGATAAGCCCGTGAAGTGCATTCCTGATAGAGTAGCACCCCAAGGGATAAGTTTTTTATCAAGAGGCCACATTGATTTCAGGGTTGCTTTTCCATCACTGAGTCCTGCAGTCTACTATTTGCCAGTAGCAGGACTCTGTCAAGTCCTTTAATCCCCTGGGCCTCAGTTTCTCCACATGTAAAAGATGGATAACAATACCTGCCTTGTACAGTTGCTGAGATGATTTTATTAGGTGCAACAGCCTGATAGATGTGAGACATATCACTGTGCCTGAGATTTAGTGGGCACTCAAAAAACCAGTTTCTTTTTCTTCCTCAAGCCTTGTTGCTTTCCACCAGGACACTAAGCGTGGAAATCCACATACATTTGGAAGTTCTTTGGAATTAATGGAAAAAGTTAATATTTCTCACATGTGACTAATGATACCTCTTGAACCAAAGCTGAACTCTAAAATCCTTTCGGAGCTCTCTCCCTCCTTGTCCATTATTACAGCAGCTCATATCAGAGCATCTGTCCAAAATTGCAGTGGGACACATTTGGCAGACACTTTCCCCCTCATTCATTTAATGTTATCCATTAAAGGGCAACCATCATCAAAGAAGCAATGGTACAAATGAAGACATTGAGCCAAGTGAAGTTTAAAGATTAAAAAAAAAGGAAAATCTGTTTTGATCATTGTCCAACATCCATGAGATATGACTTCTGCCATTACAGGATGCACCCTGGCACTAAATTCATGGTTCAGTATATATACATTGTGAGTTCCTGAAATGTGATTTTATGACCAGAAGCACTGAGAGGACCATGTAGTACCATGGGATTAATTGTAACTAGATCATAAGGCGAGGACCCCAAGGATAGTTTTACAAATACAAAAGTGCAAATGGATTTCTCTGTTCATTAGATCAATCTTGTCTGCAAGATGTTGGCAAGTCTGCCATTTTGTTGGGAAAGGACTTTGCAAAACATTCATCTTCCTTAGTCTCTAAAACAATTCCCCCTCTGTTCTCTGAGTGAGTCCACTAGTGCACAAGATAGAGCCAATAAAGGCAATGACCTAAAAAGCATTGCCACCAGAGGTATCCGGGTACATTATCACATTGGTGACAGGGAGAAACAGTCACATTAGATTCATTTCACATCAATTGTGTTGTGCGGCATAGTCAGTGGCAGCAAAGGGAGGAGAAGGTGTCCCTGTCTGCCAGCCACAGAACTGCATGAGGTGCCACCTAACATCGGCAGCCTGTGACCCTTCCCTGGGCTGTCTGGGAGGCAGCACCTTGCTATGCCTGCCTCTTCTTCGTGAGGCTTCACACTAACAGCACCCTTTATCACTAATTCAGATGGTAAAATAACACTGCCTCTGCCCTGCATAATCAAGTAGCAGAAGGAATGCAGCAGCAAAAAGCCCAGGCATGGGGACATAATAAATATGTTTCGAGATGACAGTTTCGAGGAGCCTGAGCCTGCACGGCAGAGTTGAAGGCAGACAGCTTCAGATGGCAAAAGCTGCTGAGGAGATGTCTTCGAGACCAGCAGTGTCTAAAGAGAAAGAGCAGAACACAGGCCAGGTCTGGATCAGAGGAAAAGCCCCAGAGACGTGCAATGAGATGCGCCTTTTGAAACAGCCAGAAGAGAATAAGAAATAAGGAAGGACTGAGCCAGTTCAAGTATTCTTGTAATAGGATGAGGTTGCTTTATTTCCGTATCTGAAATCCGTTCCCTTTCAAGGCATTTCTTTTTACTTCACTTTGCTTTAGTCCCTGCTTTCCGAGTCCTATTTCGTGGTGCACCAAAACTGCATAAATAAAACCACTTTGGAAACTCCCTCCTCAGGCATCTCGGGGGCATATGTGATAGGCAGGGTTGGTATAATTCAGTCTTTGATATATTTTTAACCACCCAGCATAAACCCACATTTAAATGTCATCAGTAGCAAAGCCAAGAATAAATTCACAAGTGTGCCTGCATTCACACACACACACACACACACACACACACAGAGATACGGTCGTACTGAGAACAAACTTGCCAATTTGCAAACGGGACATCAGAATCCATTCAGACAAAGGTGAGCCGATGGTTTAAGAGAGTAAATAATTGGTTTCTGTCCTGTGTCATGTTTTAATTAAAGATAGCAATGCAATCTACCATATATCTGGAAATTATTAGAAACCTTTTTTTCCAGAGGCAAAAAGGATCAATACCTTTTTGTCTCTGTGGCATAAAACATCTCAGGTTACTTTGTCCCTGTTTATTCCAGCAACTTGGAGTTGAAAGTAAACATTAAAGTGATAAAGGTACAATCATATTTTGAGAGGAAATGAGGACATTTTGAAATTAGCTAAAATGTTTGCTTCACCAGCTTTCCAGATATCAATCTGAAGGCCTTTGCTCTAGGGATAGAGCAAAGAAAGAGGAAAATGATTCAGTGGGGGCTTTCTGTTTTTCAGGCAAAACAGCCAAAACTAGTAGACAAAGCCAAGAGCTAAGAGTCCATGAATAAGGATAGTGACCATTCATCCCATCTCTGGGAGGAACTAAAACAACAGAACAAGTTCACTGTGTGTTTCTTTCCATAAAATGGGTTTCCAAAATTTGCTGCTTCTTTCTAGGATATTGAAAGCAAAATATCATATTAGAATTCTACAAGACAAATACCACTTCCATGGAAAATATTGTCAGAGGTCACCAAAAGCAGAGGCAGAAGCTTTTTCTCCAGCTGCTAAAACAAGCATTTGTTGAAGTCTTTCCCACTGAAATGCAAGCATCCCAATAGATAGCATTTGAGCACACTACACAGAAGTGTGGAAAGCAGAAAATAGAATGACCCCCCAATCATTATCTATAGGACATTATGCTGATAAATGGTGGTATTAATGAACCCAAATGAATTTGAATCCTTTCTCCCTGCAGTTATTTTGATAACACAGGAATCTACTAAAGTACAAGGAATTAACAATTAAAGGGGGTTAAGCAGACACTTAATACTTGTTCTCTTTTGCACAATTTGGCAGTAATGCATCTGCTGTAATCAGGATTTTATTTCTCTTTAGGAAAAAAAAGGGAAATGTTTATGTTTTGGAAGCAAAGCCTCTAGGATTTGCGGCTCCTCGGTGCAGATCCGGCATGTATGTGTTTGCATTTGTGTGTGTGTGTGTGTGTGTGTGTGGTGCGTGTGTGTTGGTGGCCTTGCCAGGCATGGCTGGCCTGTCTGGTTTTCTCCTTTTGCAACAGCTCCACCTTTGGGCTTCTAAAGGGAAAGGTTTGGTGTTTTCTTTCTTTTTTTTTTTTTTTTTTTTTTTTTGCTAAAGGATATGAAAAAACGACAACAACCAGAAAGATGCACTCCTTCCTCAACCTTTTGTTCAGTGAAACTAAAAAATTAAATTATTTTCCTCATCAGAAAGAGAGACATGGAGACAAAAAGGATCATAAAGGAAGGAAAGGAGGATAACCAGGAAGGTAATAGGAGGGAGGAAAAGAGAAAAGAAAGAAAAGGGGAGAGACCAGGAAGCGAAAAGGGGAAAGCTTCCTTTTTTGGGTAGAGGAAGATGCAGCACTCATTGAATAATTCTTTCTTGTGAGCTTTCCTTCCTGGGTTGCAGACTTCTGCAAGGCTCTGACTGGCCCGGGGTCCACTAGCGCTGTGTCTGGCTTCCTCAGCAGTGCGATTTTCCCTGCCACTTGTTGTTCATAGACTATAGCACCAGATTAATGAATGTGAGAGTCTAACAGAGGATTTGGATTTCTGTGCAGCGCATTCTCTTTACAATAAGAATTACACACAACGTGTGCGTGTTGGTAAGGTTCTTACCATTTCTCTCTGAAAGCTCAACAGTCTTGGATTGTTTCCAGAGAGATTATAGCCCCACTCCCAGGAAGCATGACCTTGGCTAAACCAGGGATAGGGGAATGAACACAGTGAAACTTCTTAAATCCCACTGTCTACTAAATCCCAACCTTTAGATGTGTGAGGTTCAGTTAGGCAAGTGTCCCGGGAATATACTATCCAGAGCTCAGTGGGCAGGGCCAGAGTTCTAAGCAAATCTTTGTCTAGGGGAACTGGTGTATATCTTTTCGTGTGAAAAGATAAGAAAAAAAATCTGCTCAAAATTCTGTGCTTTGTAGGAATGTATGGTTTTATAATCAAATCTATGAGGTTATAAGAGAAAAAAAGAAAAGAAAAATGTCACATATAGAATGGAAACGACTTTCCGAAGCCTCAGATTACCTCCAGGAGCCAGACAAGTCCAGGCACTTTGCTTCGGAGCCTTTAGTTCTGACCTTCATTGTTTTAAATCTGGTTGTTCCTTATTCTCTTGACTGCTTGCTTTCTCTTCTCTGAAAATCATATTGCATAGTTCACCTAGATTCCAAATCTGAAAGTGCCTTCTTTGATAAGTAACTCTTCTGCTCAAAATCCTCTGAGTTCTCCACATTGCTCACAGGATAAAATTCATATTTCTCAGCCCTGATACCAAGGTCTTTGAAGATCTGCTTCCAAACCCCTATCCCGATAGTCCCTCACAGAGACGGTCCTCTCATGTCAGGGTGAGCATTAGCATTCAATGCCTCATTCCCAAGACCACGCAGAGCTTCTGTCCCATGCTATTTTCCCTTAAGGGACACCTGCAATCCTAAACCTGTAGAGGGCAACATGACAAACCCATTCATAAAAGCATTCACTCCCTCTTATAATTCTGTGTGTATATCTATGTATATGGATCTGATATTTCAACTCCATAGCTGGGGTATCAGCTTTTTGAGGGCACAGCTTATTCCTGTTTGAATCGCCTTGTGACAATTAGGGTGGTGTTTTATATACATGAGGAGTTGAATAAAAAAAAATACATATATTGATTGGTTGAATTGACAGTAAACTGAGTATCCATTTCATTCCCCAAATAAGGAGTTAGATACCCTCAACTTGTATCTCTTTGGATAGTTTGAGGAGCTGGTAATTAAATGAGTCTGACCTGTAGAAAAGCAGGCATCTTTACTTTTAAATCTTTACTATTTAATATTTAGCCAGTCCCTATTGCAGCAGTAAGTAGGTATAAGACAATTGGCCTCTTGTCTTATACCTCCCAGCTATGTTTGCATGTATTTTTTTAATATTTATTTTAAGTATCTATAAATCTTACATATGCTGAAACCAGAAAAAGAAGCTTGCTTATTTTGGTGCATAATTTTTCATATATCCTATTTAATTGGTAGCAAACTAAGCTCTGAGAATTCTTATAACTCCTAAAAATCACTTAGGCCAGGAACGTATCCAATATATCCCCATCTCCCTGGTACGCATATCCACATTTTATTATTTTTTAATTTGGATAAAGAATAATGGGTACTCCAAAATCATCATTTTATATATTCTCCATTTAGAGGCATTCCATGGTTCTGTTTATGTTTTAAAGAAATGTTCTTTCCTTAGCTACTAAACAGTGAATTATTTCTTAAGCAAGGCCCTGATGCTTCTGTCTGTCGTGCATATGATCGCAGTGGACTGCAGAAACCCTTGGATCAGGACAGAGATGATGGAGGGAAGGCTCTTCATCACCACAAGGAATGTTCTTAACACTGCCGAGGAAGGTAAGCTTGGAATACATTTTTCATGGAGGAAAACTGACTTCACCAGTCAACAGGTATCTATCGCATTCATCTCACACAAAACACTGTGGGGATTGCAGAAGAAATGTGGGTCATAACTCCTGCTCTCAAATTGGGAGTAAGGCCATTATTAGAGTCTTAAGACTAAGCACCTATAAAGCAACAGTGGTTTGTAAGAGGTAAATTGTTTGTAAAAGACCATCCATGCTGGAGGAGCTTAGAGAAAGATATCTTTCAGGCCTGAAATTAGAAGAGGCATGCCAGGTCCTTGCTAGGATCAGATTTAAGCAACATGGCTCTTTTTCTGCATACTGTATACTGTATTTTTTTAAAATGTGAATTCCAGAAAGGTGATTGACGCATGAAATACCTCTCCCCAATCTCTCATCTTAACTTTTTATTTCTAAACAAGTCTGCCTCCCCTTCCAGACTGAATCACTCCCTCTTCATTCTGAACTTCTTGCATGTACTTCTATTTTTATAAAAATCATTTAGTTGTGTGTCTCTGTCCCAATGGGTGAGGATGAGAATGTGTCACATATATCTATGCATCCCTTTTACTGGGCACATAATGATGATCAATAAATGCTTGTTAAAATGTTCCAATGAATGGTAAGCTCTTTTGAGAGACTGAATTATATCTTGATCACGTTTACATCCTTAAAATGCTTAAAACAATGCTTTGCAAATAAATTGAACTCAATGATTGTGTGTTGCTTTGAAATAAGGAGGGAATCCATGAGCTAAACTTGAAAAGATGAATGCTTTGTTAGGGCAGAGCCTACCTACTTTTCAGGTTTGGGGCTCAGATGCAGAACCCAGCCATTAGTAGATCTGAGAAATATATCAGACAACAGACATTTTTCTTCATCAGAATCGTGTACCTCAATAAAAATTTCTTTTAAAGGAAGAAGTTGTCATTTATTATTGTGGTATTTCAAGTTTGGTTTCACATTCTATTTCTCAGCATCAGGTTGAGTCCTGCACTGTTTCTCTGGTAACTTGTGCCACTCTAGTAAATGCTAACTGCCTGTTGATGGGCAGTTTAAATGTGTCTGAGGAATAATTATACCCGGACTTTCACCTTAATGCCTTTAAAACGCTCTCTGCTTTGTTTTTAAAGGTGACTAAGAGAGCTTAATATCATAAAAGGCTGAGTAAGTATCCAAGGCAAACACATTTCAAGTCGGAAATGGGCTGGCCCCCTACTGTTCACATTATAAATTCATCTTGTGGGCCTCTGGAATAGGAAAACAATTGTTTCTTGGTGCAGTTCCCCCACCCCCAGGCTATTTACTTCGTGACTGTTCAGCACATGTAAATAAATATGTCATTATCCCTTTTAGTTTCAGAGTAACAGCAGGTAAGATAAGAATTGAAGCAAACGTCGGAATATAGCCCTGGATATTGTGGGTCTTTTCTACCTGGAAATGCAGAAAATTTCTCTTCCCTTACATTATAACTTGTGAGAATTTATCTGAAATGTCCAAAGTTACAGAGACTTGGTGTATTAGTCAGAGTTCTCCATAGATACAGAACCGATTGTGTGTGTGTACACACACACACACACACACACACTCTCATATTTATTATAAGGAATCAGCTCACATGATTATGGAATCTGAAAATTTACACAGTTGGCAGTTGGCAAGCAGGAGGCCCAGGGGGCAAGTGGTGTTGTCCCAGTCCTGGTCCAAAGGCCCGAGAGCCAGGAGAGCCAGTGGTGTAAGTGTTACTCTGAAAGCTGGCTGGCTCAAGACCCAAGAAAAGTTGGTTTTTTAAGTCCAAAGGCAGGAAAAGAATGATATCCCAGCTACATTGGGCGAAAGGAGTTCCCTCTTACTCAGCAATTTTGTTTTATCAGGTCTTCAACTATTGGATGAGGGTCTCCCACGTTAGGCAGGGCAATCTGCTTCACTCAGTCTACTGATTCAAGTGTAGTGTCATCCAGAAACACCCTCACAGGTACACACAGAACAATGTTTGATCAAATGTCTGGACACTACATGGTCCAGTCAAGTTGATACATA
Organism: Eulemur rufifrons; assembly: GCF_041146395.1. Taxonomy (NCBI): domain Eukaryota; kingdom Metazoa; phylum Chordata; class Mammalia; order Primates; family Lemuridae; genus Eulemur; species Eulemur rufifrons. The sequence continues at coordinate 26,144,058 of NC_090987.1, read as the reverse complement.
AAATTAAGCATCACTCTTAGTCTTGCTCAAGATCTTGGCTGGCTCTTGATTATATGTGTGCAGATGTATATGCAGTCATGTACCGCAAAAATGACGTTTTGGTCATTGACAAACCACACATATAATGGTGGTTCCATAAGATTACAATGGAGCTGAAAAGTTCCCTTTGTCTAGTGATGTCACAGTTGTCATAACATTGTAGTGCCATACATTACTGATGTATTTTTGGTAATGCTGATATAAACAAACCTACTGTGCTACTGTGCTGCCAATTATATAAAAGTGTACAGTAATGTCCTAGGCCTTCATACTCACTCACCACTCACTCACCGACTCACTCAGAGCAACCTCCAGTCCTGCAAGTTCCATTCATGGTAAGTGCCTTATATAACTATACCATTTTTATCTTTGATACCACATTTTTACTGTACCTTTTCTATGTTTAGGTATGTTTAGATCCACTAATACTTATCAATGGGTTACAATTGTCTATAGTATTCAGTAGAGTAACATGCTGTACAACTTTGTAGCCTAGGTGCAATAGGCTACTGATGCAATACAGCATCAGTGGATAATAGGCTATACCATCTAGGTTTGTGTAAGTGCACTCAATGATGTTCACACAATGATAAAATCACCTAATGACACATTTCTCAGAAAGTATCCCCATTATTAAATGACAAATGACTGTATATAATTTCTTGATTTAACTACTTACTATGTCATTGCATGTATTTATATTAATGTGCTAAAATACATTTGTCTAGTATTCAGCATGTACCTGGCACTCTGCTACATATCTAACTTCATTTATTTTTCAAAATGATACTACAGGATATATATTCTCATTACTCAAATTTTGCAGATGTAAAAACTAAGTATGAGACAGGTAAAATAAATTGCCCCAAGTCACAAAACTTTTAATTTGCATGCCAAGATTAGAATCCAGATCTATTTGGAACCAAAATTCTGCATTCTTTACTCCATTTTTCACAACATACTTGAAAATCATGACACTCTGAAAATCTGCATTGTATGTAGAATCTGAAGAATTAAATATAATAGTTCTATTTTGAGAAATAATCTTTCTGCCATGGAAGCCAATTTGCAAGAAAATACCATTAGAAATAACAACACTACTTAATCCTTTGTACATGTAGAGAAATAGCAGTGAAAACAGGGCATTTTCAAGGTACAAAGTCTGTAATGTAATAGGTTGAATTAAATTCATGAACACCAACCAGTCTGTCACCTTTTTTTTTTTTTTTTTCTGGGAGAAATAAGTATTACACAAACAAGAGGGTCAACTTTCATTTCTCTAAAGGACTTCTGGATCAGGTCTAATTCTGACCTCTTTATGGAAATAAACAGATATGCTATGAAAAAATTATTGTGATGTTAAATGTTGTATAACAACCTATGTTACTAGACTTAGACACCTTTCAAATTTTAGAAAGAATAGCCATCTAAAAAGCACATTATGGTTTCAGAGTATATGCAGGATGAGACTCTACAAAGCCAGGCAAAAACAATTGCCCTGGAAACAATTAACAGTAGGAGAGCTGTGACCAAAGCAATTTCTGGGGACCACACATGACCAGGTGATTTTGAGTCATGATGACAAAGTGGAAAGAAATTATGGAATAGCTAAAGCATTCCATAGAGACCTCAGAAGGACAAATCTTGGGAGCTGAGCTTATCTGATTTTCAAGTAAAGACTACTCTAGACTCAGTCTATTAAAACTTTAAACAAGCCCTTAAAGAAGCAAGCTAATCTACAAGCAAACTAACTTCCTGCCTGAATACAATTTAATATTCTTCAAAGAAAACTACAAACTCTAGATACCCAACAACACATTAATATCCAAAACACAATAAAGTCTTACTAGACACATGAAGAAGTGGGAGAATATGACCTATAACCAGGAAGGAGAAAAAAAAAGCCAGAGAAAAAGACGATAGAACAATGAAAATGGCCAACTAAGGCTTTCAAAAGAGCTGTTTCAATTATGTTCATGAATTTAAAGAAAAACATAAACATGATGGAGGAAGAAATGGAATATCTAAAAAAAAAAAAAAAAAATAGAAACCACATATAAAGAACCAAATGGACTGGGGAAAAGAAGACCTGTTCAATAAACGGTGCTAAAGTCATAACATATAACCAAAATGTTTGTACCCCCATAATATCCTGAAATAAAAAGAAAAAAAATGGTGCTGGGAAAATTGGATACCCACATGCAGAAGAATGAAACAGGACCCCTACCTTTCACCACTCACAAAAATTAATTCAAGATGGATAAAAGACTTAGATTTAAGACATGAAACCATAAGAATTCTAAAGGAAAATGTAGGAAAAACTCTTCTAAATATCAGCCTAGGCAAAGAATTTATGATAAAGACCCCAATGGCAATCATGGCAAAAGCAAAAATTAATAAAAGGGTACATAAAAGGGTATAGCATGATTCCACTCATACTAGAATAGGTAAAATGAATCTATGGTAAAAGAAGTCAAATAAGTAGTTGTGTTCAAGGCAAGATAGAGATAGGGAAGGAAAGCTTTCTGAGGTGATGGAAATTTTCCATTTTTTGATAGAGTCATGGAATAAACAGTGTATGCCTTTGTCAAAACTCATGAAATTACACTCATTAGATCTGCGCATTTCATTGTCCATAAATCATATGTCAATCACATATTCTTTTTTTTTTTTTTTTGAGACAGAGTCTCACTCTGTTGTCCCGGCTAGAATGCCATGATGTCAGCCTAGCTCACAGCAACCTCAAACTCCTGGGCTCCAGTAATCCTTCTGCCTCAGCCTCCTGAGTAGCTGGGACCACAGGCATGTGCCACCATGCCTGGCTAATTTTTTCTATATAGTTTTAGTTGTCCAGCTAATTTCTTTCTATTTTGTTTTTAGTAGAGACAGGGTCTCGCTCTTGCTCAGGCTGGTCTTAAACTCCTGAGCACAAACGATCCAACTGCCTCAGCCTCCCAGAGTGCTAGGATTACAGGCGTTGAGTCACCACACCCGGCCTCAATCACATATTCTCGACCAAAAAAAACCCAATGGAGATCATAATGCCTGGTACATAGTAAGCACTCAATAAATGTGAGTTTAATGATATTATTCCCAGGAAGGATAACAAATGGTGATAAAAATCACTATCTATAGTTCTTCCCTGCAAAGAACTACAGCAAATACTGAAGAAACAACTCAAAGAGAATGTCAGTTGCATCATCTTTGTCCATAATGGATGTGAAAATTATTTTTGCAATATTGATTTCTGTTCCAAGTGAAACTAAAACAGACCAATTTGTTCAATCTACAGAGAGATTTAGGTAGTGTTAAAGTGGCTCATTGGGAGAGCAGAAACTGAAGCCAACACAGCTCTCTTGGCCTGACCTTTATCAAACCCAAGCCAAAGACTGTGGTTGCATTTCTCAAAGTCCATTTGACAGATAGGAACTGTTAGTAACAGTCATACTTAGCAGAAATTCATTAACCTGCAGACCTTTCCCATTTGAGGAAATATTTTCTCAGCCTATTGAAAGCATACTCATTTCTCTAAGAACAACCTCACATGCACTTCCTCCCTGAAGTTTTTTCCAAGCTTTGCAGCCTGAAATGATCTCTACATCTTCTAGATCTTATGGCAATTTCCTAGCGCTTCTATTATAAAACCCATCACCTTCCACTTTATATTACAGCAATTTGGGTACCTGTTTTATCCCCTCTTGGATTGCAAACTGCTTTAGAGGAGAGAGCTTGTTATTCATTTTATATTTCCACAGAATCTACTAGACTGTAGTTTTCTACCCACGTATTTGCCAAATAAGTGCATGAATAAATGGAAAAATAGAGAGATGTTTGGATAATGAGAGAAAAAACTCATAATTACAAACAGAAGAATGTGATTTTGCATAGTAGTTTTTTATAATTTTATTAATTATTTTTCTCAAGTGTATATATCGAGCACTATCATTTGGCAGATACTGCTATAGCTATGTACTATGGGTGAAGATTGGGTAGACAAGGACCTTGCCCCTCGAAGAGATCACAAATAGGAATGAGGAGATGTAACCGTGAGTCAATAATTGTAAAAGTATGAAATAAAAGTTCTAATGGAGGAGAGTTCAGGGGAGAGTAGTAGCACAAAAGAAAAAATGTACCCATATTAAATCGAGGTTTGGAGAATGTATGAGGGCATTTCCAGATGACTTTACAGTACAATAATAACAGCTGATCTATCAGGAGTTCACCAGGCTCTATTCAACTCCTTGAATCCTCTCAACAAGCATAGGAGGTACTATTATTATTCCTATCCTATAGATGAAAAAACTGAGTCACTGCAATCAAGTATTTTGCCTAAGGCCATCACAGCTGCTGGTGAAGTCAGGATTTGAGTACATGATGTTTGAACCCAGAGTCTACATCTTCAATCAAAATGATCTGGGTCTTGGAAAATGAATAGGATTCACTTATGTGGTATCAGTGAGGATGTTCATGTGGGGTTAGAGTGGTTTTATGAGTCAGGGTTCTTCACTGTTTCACTCAAGTTTAATTACTGAATCTTGCTACCTTATACAGCAACAAGAATCTATCAGAAAAACACCAGGATGTCCCAGAGTATCCACGCAAGTGTTGAACATTCAAACTTCAGGAAAAGCAGGAACTATGTCAGATTAATGAGTCTTAGCAGCTGGAGATAGTGGGCCTTCTCTTTGTGTCTTAATTCTTGGATCAGGTGTAAATTCCTGGATCAATGAATTGTGGACAGAGGCAGGGTCATTGTAGCAGGGCCACCACTTAAATTATGTATATAAGGTACCATTTACATTATGATCTATATACAGGGCAATGTGAAAAATGTTACCTGGAGTTGTGCAATATGGATTCTCAAAAAGAAACTCTACGGTAGCCATGTATGTGACTAATGGAGTATCACACGGCTACCAACCAGGACAGATTAGAGCAGAAACAAAGCAAAAGAACATTAAGACAATAGCTATCTGCTACAGGGATGGGAAGTGGAGATAACATTCAGAATTCTCATATGCAAGTGAGTCTCAGATGTTTTATAGCATCAGGCCATTTTTCCTCCTTAGTCTCCGCTTATATCCAACGTAGTGTGGAGTTTCCAATAATCAAGGTCTCATTTCATGTGATTCTTGTTCTTCTTTAACTAAAAGTTATTTTAGACTGATTTCACCTGGATTAAAATATAGTATACCCCGCCCCCCATTCAACATATTACTTGAACTTGTACTGATCTTCACATTCTCAGCTATTTTCCATCATGGTGTGATGGGGTGGGGAACTAATAAACTGAGTGGCTCATGATGTGAGTCAACTGGTGGGCTATTCAAGATGAGGTTATTGTATTCAAAGGTAAGTTGAGAAAAAGGCTGTTTGCTCTAATGGCATCAATATTTCTCAGCTGCTTCATGTTGTCTTTGTGAAAAAAGGGAGAATGCACAGAGAAAAGAAAATAATACTATTATCCTATCATGTATTTATTAAACATTACATCCTATATGTGGATAATTTTATTTAATCCTCCAACTAACATACAGATTTTCTTCCCCTTATTTTCCACAAAGGTGGTAACAAGTGGAGGGTGATTAAGTAATTAGAGTTTCACTGCTAGGAAATGGCACAGGTGGAACTAAAACCCACATCTCTATTTGTGCCTTCATGTCCACCTGAAAATACGTAAGAACAATTTCCACAGGATCTGTGGCTGCAAGCAGAGCATGGGGACCTCCAGGTTTGTTGACACGTGTAATACATTTACCAAGGCACAAATCAACTGACAAAATCACCTCCCTTTAAACTCAACACTTCCTTCACTTCAAGGGTTTGTTGTAATACATTCAATCAGTTTCAACTTAATAGTGAAATTGAGGTCTTCTTTTGATAAGCTCAGTTACTAAAGGCTGCAATACTTTTTTTTAAAGTGGTAGAAATTATTGTTTACTGATTACAGAATTTATGCCATTGGTAGCTTTTCCAACTCACCCATCTTCCCAAGTTTCTTTCTCCTTCAGTGGGAGCCACATTCCTCTTAGTGTTGTGTATAAGTAGAGTTAATAGCAACTCACATGAAATGACTTTTTCAATCAGTAATACTTAACTAAGTTTGAAAATAGAGACGCACCACCAACATGTAGTAGAATAAATCCCATCAAAGTAGTGGTGAGGCTGTACCACATTCTTGGTTTGTCAGTGACCTTTATAAGGTCATGCTGGTCATGCTGTAAAGATAATGTAACCACTCAGGGCTTCATTTTTCTCCTCTATCAATTATAATGCTTGTTCTACTTCCTAAAAGAGCAAAGGCTTGAATGAATTAATGTCCATGCAAGTCCTTTAATGAAATACAAAATATACTTCCTGTTACATGTTGCTGTGCTTTACCTTAACACACATTTTAAAAGAATCCCACAATTCTTCACATTTTTCAAAGTGGAAAAATCAGAAAAAGGAGGTTAAAAATAGAAGAGGTATCTTCTAAAAGACTAGAGAGTGTTCTAGGGGCCAAATAGCCAAATGGGATTTTCTCTGAGGCAGGCTGGCTTTGGTACATAATTTTCTTAAACATTAAGAACCCGCTAAGTTCAGCTAATAATGTCTGGGATCATGAACCCCAAAATGCCAAGATCCACTATGTTCACATGTTTATTGGCCTTTGTCACATTTTTGCACCCTTGATGCATTTGGCAAAATCCTCCCTGACTATCTCACTTAAGTGTAACTCTCAGGATTGTGAAGTTATATTGCAAAATGTGCAGCCTGAACAATCAGAGGTCAGAGGCAAGAATGTCTATCCTGTGAACAGAGCTCTGAACTAAAGGACTCACCAGTCCTTTTGAGATTTTGTTTTATGTAAATGTTCCCACCTCCTGGAGAGTCCTCCCTTATGACTTTGTTAGAAAGGCCATATATTTCCAGATTTCATTTAGAGAAAGCATTTGTTCATTCAGGGAAAGAGAAAAACTAATTCCCCGGGGCGCACTGACATTGATGAGAAATAAAACCAGAGCCCAACAATGGTGCAAGACCAGGGGAACTTCAGCAAAGTAGAATGAAAGTCACAAGATGTTTCAACTGAACACAAAGAAAAGGGAACCTTCTGAGAAACTGAAACCACCTACTGGAATGTTCTCTTTAAATGTATGTTTTGGGGACACAGGAGGTAAGAGGAGGCTGTCTCTGGAAAGGTAGCCCTAGGGTCTTCAGAGCCAAACTTTTGGTCCCTCGAATTTAGGTAAAGAGGGTTAAGTCTGTCTGAAACGGCATCAACTGGCTGAGAAACTGTTTGACCTTCACTGGATCGTCAGGCATTCTTTTGCTTGAGTGGCTGAATGAAGAGTATGTCATTCTGTCATAGCAAAAATCTGGAGAAGGGGAAAAAAATTAAATCGATGCTCTTCATCTCAGAAAGGCTTAGTTTCATTGGCATCTAACTGACACAAATACTCTTCTCTAGGTTTCTGTTTGCTGATAGTAATTAAACATTCCTGCCTTTGACTTCACAGCCAAATGCCCTGGCTGGTGGGTAGGACAATACTTTCCCGTTTTAAAGGAAAGGGTTGAAATTTTGCTCATTCTAAATGCCTCTGATTGCAGACATGTCTATGCCTGGGTTCTCTTTCTCTTTCTCTTTATAAAATCTATTCCACTCATCAAACATAAGAACCTATTAAACTAAAAACAAAACACTAAAAATCTATAATGTGCAACAAATTGACATTTGTTGTCTTGTTTTAGTTGTTAATTAGGGCCTATCCATAGAAAAATCTGGATTTCAGATGAATAATTTAAACAATTAATAAACTTCCAGGTTTTCAGTTATTTATTAAAACATTGAAAAGTGAATTTAAAAGTAGAAAAAAGAGGGTGATAGTAAGGCAAGCGAGAGATCTAGGTGACACAAATTGTTCCAACCTTGAAGCCTTGACTGCCTTACCTGTGTTTGTTTGCTTGCTGGCTTCTGTTTGCACTGCACCACCCGCCTGAAGCTCGATGGCAGTGAAATGGGACTGTGACTGACCACATTTTTTTTCCAAGACAATGGTAAGATGTGGAGACTTCTTTCCCTTAAGAAAAGAGTGAATAGCAATTGTCCTGTGTGCCTTTCAATAACTAGTAAGATTAACCCCAGAGAAACCTCTTGTAGCTGGGCCATTGATTGTTCTTTCTCATCTGGGCCAGAGTCTATTTGAGGAGACTCTGCCCCATCCTTAAAAGGGATGGGGCTGAGGGGAGGTCAGGAGTTAGGCAGTCTCATTTTCTTCTTTAGAATTCCTGTGCTCAGGACAGGTCTCTCCACACAGTCTAGTTGGGAATTGGGGCCATCACCCAGAGACTTTAGACCCTAAAAATACTTTATTTAGAGACTTATATACTTTAGAAAGTTTTGCTTTTTATTTCTTGTTTCAACTTAGCTGAAAATTACCATCAGACTCCATTCTGCTTTGCCACAATTGATCATACCACAGTCTTCCTACATTATTCAAGAAACTGAAGGTCTGAAACTAAGCAGAAATTCAAGAAATATCTTAACAAATATTAAATGCTAGATAAATGGAATTCAGATTATCTAGGCCTCAAAATGAGCCTTTTCTTCTCTTTTTTCCTTTTGTTTTCTGAATTTATACAATTTGAAGCACTTCATTCTTACAGAAGGTATGTGAATTAGACTCTTGGAACAGCAAAAATGTGTCTTTATTTAGATAATCTTTCTTGTCAATATTCAAATAAAAACCTTTTATCATGGACCTATTAAGGTTTTAGAGTTCTTGTTAACTTTAGAAGTCAGAGCAACATAAATCAATAATATAAACATACACAATGCAAGCCACTGAGTTAAGAAGATTTGGGATTTAATTTGAATTGGGAAGATACTGGTGTGAAAAACAAAGGAAAGGAGTGCTGTGTCTGAAGTTCTTTTCCTTTGCCAAGATAGCCACACACCTAAATTATCTGAATATAACCTATTTCTTACCCACTGTCCTCATAAATAGATTTGTATTTATGAGGTTAAGTTTTGTCCATATTTATGATCATATATATTATATCTTATCTCTGATCTTCATCACAACCCTGAAAGTTGATATTCATCAACTTAGATTGCAAAACTTGTGACACAGCTTGGAACTGACCCATCTTGCTTTGAAGTTGATACTATTGCAATGCACCATACGACCTGTAAATAATCAATGATATGGCAATGGAAGAAAACATGGTGTTTAAAGATTGCCAAGGACTCCATGGTAGGTATGTTGAGCATACAGTTGGGGAATAAGCACATTAAGTTTGAATAGATTGATTAGGATCAGTTAATCTTTACCTCTTCAAATACCAGAGGTGAAGACTGAACTCTATTCTGGAGGCTACAGAGAGATATTCAAGTAGGGATATGGTATGTATGGTACTGAGATTATAAATAATATACATATTTCATTATAACTTTCATTTTTTGCATATAGGCACCTACACAGAGCCAAGAATATAATAGGTACTGATCAATAAATATTTTATGAAAGAACAAGTGAAATTAAGTTATAAATGAATTTAGTAGCCTAATTAAAAATTAAAGTAGGAGCCACAATCAGTTCTATTCAGGGACTACATTTCATTGATCAATTTTGATGCCAGAGGCAGCCTTTGAACCCAAGTTCCTCTCATTTCTAAACACTCATTGAACAATTGTATATTAAGTATCAGTTATGTGCAGTAAATATATTTTCAGCATCTGCTATTCACAACAAATTTATATTGAACACATGCTATAAAAAGAACCAATTTGCTGCTTTGTAGATACCAAGAAGTTTAAAATGGTACCTCTCTTTCAAAATACTTAAAATCTTTCTACAGAGATTTTTAGTCATTTGAAAGCTTTATTAATAATAAAAGAGCAATAGAGAATCACTAGTAAAAATATAAGGAAATACATGATTATGTAGCAGGTAATGGCTCAGATAATATTAAGTAATTCAACCCCTATAGCAAATTATCTCCCATGTTTAAAGGGAAGATTCTATGTATTTTTTAGGAATGTCAGAATATTAAGTGTATAAGTTGTATAGTGAATATAGAGAATTGGGTGCTTAGAGTGTTACTTACCAATATATTACAATTGCATGAAACCAAATCAGAAAAATTATACATCTTGGTGAGTTTCAAGTGAAGAGAATGTTGAGTTTTCATACAGGCACTGACTATAACCATCAAATCACAAAGAAAATGATTCATGGAAATGAAAGAGATGACAGGATCCTACCACTGTGACTTGGTAACCACACCATAAATCCAGGACAAAAGTCTTCAATGAAACCAATCCCATGGTCTCTTCTAGGAAGCTCCATGGTTTTTCAAGGCCCATAGATTTTTTCATCTGTTGAGGGACATTGCTACTGATATTTGGACCTATTAGATAGCCACAGACAGATTTTGAACAGTGATAATTTCTGCCCCTGGTTCCCCCTCTGGTTTCAGTGTAACCATTTTGATTGAAATCACCCTTTCCTTGATCTAAGGTGTATCCATTACATGTGTCTATGTAGGCCAGCTTGCCCTCCATCCAGGCAGTAAGGCATAACTATACTCATGTTATAGTAATCACTTTACCAAAGGGAGCATCTCACTGCTCTTGTCCACTTCCTCCATCAAAAAAAAAAAAAAAAAAAGCAGGTTATCCAGATCATGTCCAGTCTCAAATCCAAATCAAGCTATATATATGGGCTGGGAAGGTGGCTGTATATTATACGGAGCATTAGAGACACACTCACATCCCTAAATGATCTGCAAAAGTGTACTTCCCTGCAGTCAGAAGTCCATATGAGAATAAACCCTTCCTGAGACACACGGTCAAAGGCCAGTGCTCTCCTTGTACAGAGTATCTGAACACATTAGCAACATAAATTTTTGGTTGGTATAAAACCTATAGTTAGATCTATCCAATAAGTTAGATAATTTTTAACAGGGTTGAGGGATCAGGAAAAATATGACCAACACTATTGCTGGGGAAGGAAGAACTTACTTGGGAGGTCTACAAAGAGAATCAAGCAAGGTTCAGAAGACCATTCATGGCTGTCTGGGAAGGGAGGCATTTTTAAAAGTAAATGTTTATTACTGTAAAGACCCATTTTTTTTTTTTAAATTTCACAATCTGAGCAATGGCCAGGCTATACAGTTTACCTGAAAGAGCTGAGGTTTTATTGAATTTCTAGACAGTTGAATAACTGTGCCCCTTCCATTTTATCTACCCTTGTAAAGGTTAAAAATATTCAGTTATTTCTAGATTTTAGATATTCTTCCTCCATTAACACCATGAACAAGACACATCAGGTCTCTTCAGTGTAGATGAAACTCGGTGAAGATCATGACCCTGCTATGGATGAATGTTGGTTAAAGGATTCAGACCTAAGTCTGCCTCTTTATTTTAATTCATTATGTAAATCCTGAAACACTTCTTCAGATATATTCAAACCCTTCTTTGTGTTGTAATCTATATGATAATGCTATGAAAATCCCATCAAGCATTCTATCCTGCTCCATTCTTTGATGATTTACAAACTGATGGTGCCTACTCTGTCAAAGGACACTTCTCTCCAGCTATCAACAACATAAAGCCATTTTCAAGGTGGTTGAATTACATGTCTCTATTACCTGTCAGCCAACGTGAAGTGCGACTATATTAATAGTCGCAAATAGGGGCAAAAGTATGTAAGAGCAAAGAGGTTAGCTTAATCATTCAATTCACCAATAATTTACTGGAATAATTTGCACATAATACTGACCTAAAGGATACATTGTATTGTTAATGGAAGGGAGAGAGGCTTAATGATAGCTGCCATTTACTTTATTAGAAGAACGTTAGAAAAATTCTCAAGGATCTCAGCAGCATATGAAATAGAAATTATCCTAAGTTTATGGTTTTTGGTTTTGTTTTTTTAAAAGATGAAGAAACTAAGGCTTAGAAAGATCAACTTTTACAATGGCCACATGAAGACCTAGTGGTAAAACTGCAATTTAAGCCAGATCTGTGACTTTGAAGCCAGCACTTGATGCTTGCACTCTTCCACATTACTCTTTTAATAGCCCTCTTACCACTGCCACAGTCCAAATGTCCTCTTGAATCAGACTTGACAGTCATCTCTGATGTGGTAAAGATGTAGAAGTGAAAAGTGGTCAGCTAAAGAGTCATCCTTCCAGCCTTTGTTTTTGGAATGAACTATATCAATGTAGGGTATTATAGGTAGACCGAAGCCATCTTGGTTCCCACCCCATTGTCAGGAAAGAGGAATTAGTCAGCAAAATCAGTCACAAGGCGAGGTTTAATAACTTCTTACTGCAAATAGATATAGCATCTGGATTTCTTGGGAGGAACTTGCAGACATAGCGTTCCCTCTTTTATACCTGCTTTGTCTACCCCTCTGCCCCAGGACCACACTCAGGTTAAACTAATACCTATGGCTTGCCTGCCTTAAATCCCATTTTATCACCCTCCCAATTCATTCTTCTTTCCCTCTAATTGTGGCCATGCCAGAAACCATAGCCTGCATAGCTTACTAGCTCCTCCCAATAAGGCAATGTTTCTCCCACTGTGTGTCAGAACCACCAAAGAAAATCATTGCCTCCCTCTCTACCATTCCTTATCTTTTCCACTCGATTGTTAGGTCCTGGTTGGGTTGCAGTTTTCTACAACATAACAAACTTTGAGAATGAAATTCTAAGAGATTTTAGTCTTCACACCTGTACCTGTAAAGTATAATTATGCCGTGACTGGAAGAACTCTTGTAACCTTGACATGTTTCTATCTGATTATATTACCCATCAAGTGGAAAAATTCACTTTGCAAAACTGTAATTTTCCCATGGATAGAGACCATGTCTGCCTTGTTTATTGGTGTATCTTGAAAGGTATTGCTAAGGCATGGCACATAATAAGATCTCAACAAAATTTGTTTCATTTGAATCAATGGCTGGAATACTGAATAGATGGAAGAATGGATGAAAGGCATACCTGTTGGTTGAACTACACTATTCATTCCTCTCCACTGCACACACCATGTCCCCATGGTAATAATGACTCTAAACTGTCCCTGATCTTTGCAATGAAGGACTTATTACATCACATCAGATTAGTCTATTTCCCAGGATAACTGGACAAAATATCTACGAATGGTACTATGGACTAGGTGAGTTTTTGACAACCTAAAGGAAGTATCAAGTTCTCCTATCACTCCCTTTTATTTCCTGGGAAGTGAGTTTATTGTATTATACAACATATTTATTAAAGCAATAAACATTCACATCACACATTTTTAATCCCAATTCTAATTGTTTTTGTTTGTTTGTCTGTATTTTTTTTTCATTAAAAGCCTTCATCCATACTGACCCACTTCAATTTTGCTTAGTTTATAAACCCCAAAGAAATTTTAGCTAGAAGTGGTATGGCCATAGCTGGAGTATATATTCGTAAGAAACAATATTGGTAAGAACAAGCCTTTGGTTTTTATGATAGGTTTTGAATCAGATTTTCATTGATTTAAAAGTTTTTTAAAAATATATACCATATGCCTACCCTTTTTTTTTTTTTGACATTTATAAAGAAGGTTATTCTACGCCTGAGCTCTTTGGTTATCTGACTACTAGGGAATATGAGGCAGAGAACACTTACTGCAAGGAAAATGTTCTTTTATAGCATCCTTTAGTATGCATTATAGCTCTAAAAGAAATAGAAGCCAAGATTTCCAAATATATTAGGTTCCTAAAGTTATCACTCAACAATATTTGACACAAGCGGAGGCGATAGGTGAAGTTTGCACAGTCCTTGTTAAACCCTGGGTTTAAGGATTTTTTTTTAGGACATTCATATTAAAACAGGATCGTTAAAAATATACTGCCATTCCAGCAGCATAAAAAATGCATACAATAAGTTCACACAATGCATACCGATAATGACTCAACAAAATAAATGGCGAAATGAAACCAGTATTGCTCACACTGTGTTTAAAATAACCTTTAGGCATTTGATGATTTTTATTGGTAACAATTTGGTGGCAAACTACTCAGTGTAAAAGAATAGTTTAAAAGCTAATAGGAAAAATCTGGCATTAATAATGTGGTAGATTACAGTGAGAACAATAGTGAGGTTACTGCAGAGAGCAATGTATCTAGATAATTAAACTTGAACCATTTTGGTTCTACAGCAGTATAAGATATGCCCTCTGAGAAGATGAGAGACCCCATATGCAAAGCTAACTCTAAGAGAAAGAAGTTGGCTTCCTGGTTACACAAGTAGATTGAAATGGAGTGTTGAGCAATGCAGAGAAGGGTAGGCAGATCACTGGGATTCATTAATCATCCTCTCTTTGCTTTATTTTTCTTTAACTCCAAAGGTTATTATTATCATTCTAATCTTGACTTATGTTGGTAAACACCATCCCTCTCTCTTAACTTAATCTGTTCCAGAATCATGAATAAACAACTTAAATCTGCAAAAGATCTTGGAAATGCACGCCAAGATAAACTATAGATAGAATTATCCATAGCTTGAAATTAAAGTTAAAATCCTGGTATAGTTACTCCTTCCAGATATCTGTGAATAGGCCAAGAGCATCTTTGTGTTTCAGTTTCTCAGTAAGCATGATAATGAAGCAAATGTTAATCATAATCTTATGATGCAGAGTGATTAATAAGTGATTAGGACTTGTCATATCTAAATGGATTTTGTTGGCAGTCTTGGATATGTGTTTCTTGAAAATCCACTGCTGTCTGGTATTCATTCTGACAATTAGTATATAAAAAAATATAGGATTTTATTAATAACCAAACCATAACAAGAGTGGATCTGGGCATGACCAATGAACAGCATATGATCAGGGATGTTTAGATTTCAATGTAAAAGACACACTTAAAAGCCACCGCATTACTGATTTGCAAAAATAACAACTGTGGGATCATCCTATTGTTATATTCTATTTATTCTTTTGAAGTTCTTTTTTATTTAGGGTATTTTTGATTTTTTTTTTGTTTTGGTTTTTGCTTTCTATCTTATTAATCTTGTCAAAATCTTAGATGAGAAACAGACCGCGTTAGATGCATTTAAATTATGGGACTCTTGGCTGGGCATGGTAGCTCATGCCTGTAATCCTAGCACTCTGGGAGGTTGAGGCAGGAGGATCACTCGAGGTCAGGAGTTTGGGACCAGCCTGAGCAAGAGCGAGACCCTGTCTCTACTAAAAATAGAAAGAAATTATCTGGACAACTAACAATATATATAGAAAAATTAGCCGGGCATGGTGGCACATGCTTGTCGTCCCAGCTACTCAGGAGGCTGAGGCAGGAGGATTGCTTGAGCCTGGGAGTTTGAGGTTGGTGTGAGCTAGGCTGATGCCATGGCACTCTAGCCCGGGTGACAGACCGAGACTCTGTCTCAAAAAAGTAAATAAATAAATAAATATGGGACCCTTAAACTCCATATTTGAAGAGAAAAAGCCAAATATTTCTTATTCTAGCTAGTCTAAACATTCCTTTAAAATCCTGAGTTTAAAATCTGTCAAAGACTCCATAGTTTCTCACACTTGAAGATTACATGAAACTTTTCAATAATATATTACTCATATTTCATATCACACATAGGTAATCACAACAGCGTTACGATGCTGTGTAATACACGTGTTGAGTCCCTGTGGACTGATAAAGAAATTTAAGCCCAGGGAGCTTTGAAAACTTGTTCAAATAGAAAGTCGGGGTCTTATACACGGAGACCTTGCATGTTTGAATTAAACACAGAGTCAGCTGTCATAATATAAAAGAAATTTTGAGTTTGGGTAATTAGACTGTGTTAGACTGTCACAAAATCACTGCTGAAAATGTTTCAAACAAGGAAATCTAAAAAGGAGTCAAAAATGGGAACATACCACTGTACACATCCCAGCAAACTCAGACCACCCAAAGGAGGAGGCAGAAGGGGCTTTTCTCTGCTTCACTTTAACAAATGACCCTGAATTCGGATTTTTAATACTAACTCTCAGTACTTTTATACATAGGGTTACTAGCAAGGGAAAAGTGTTGTTGCCTCCTGAGTGATATTCTCAAACAAGCCAAAGTTTCTTTTATACCATAGAAGTCATCCCTAAAGGACTACTAAATGGCTGAAGAAGAAGCAGCAGGAGGAGAGAGGAAGAGGAAGAAGGAGGGGGAGGGAGGAAGGAAAGAGGAGAAGGAGGAGGGAAAGAGGAAGGGGGAGAGGGAGGAGGAAGAAAAGGAAGGAATTCCCAGTCCTCTCCAGTGCTCCTGAATTTTTTTAGCCACAGACATAGCACCAGGATACTCTTCAGATTCAATTCAATGGAATTTGACTCTTAACACAAAGGACCCAGAAAGAGCCATGCTGACCCAAGATGGTAGCCATATGTAAGGATCACATCTTCCCTTTTCCCTCTTACATTCCAGGCCCATTCATTTGCTTTCTTAAAGCCAGAAGTATCTAAAAGAGTGGGGAGAGGGAAGCTGCTAGATAGGAGAAGAAGAAGAAAAAGAAGAAGAAAAAAAAAAAAATAACCTGATTGCAGCTTAGCTTTGTGAATTCAAGAAGTGTGTGTTTGAAAAATGAAGGTGCATAAGTTAGTGTAGCTCCAGGGCGCCTGCTTCCCTAGTGTTAGCATAGCTGACACACTGACAGTTTATATGGAATTTATGTGCCTATTTCCTCTGCTTTTTATGGGAAAACATGTTGTTACCTTACAGCTGCCCACATCACATGGCACCAATCCGCCTCTGAGCCATAGAGCACCTTTCTCAAGGAAACATACATACATCAAGGGCTTATGTATTTTTTACAATGTTGTAAGGGGAAAATAATAAAATATGGGTTATTGTGTACACCATTCCACGGTTTAATTTTTTTTTATTTCACTGGTTTAATTGACTCTGACCATTTTTATTACCCTTTTCCCCACCTCATCTCGCCATTTTAATTGTTTATGTGTTTGTGTACAATTGGATCACATCTGGAAAAGGACAGGAGCTGTAACCACAACTTAAAAGCCAATTGCAGAGCTTTAAAAAGTAAATAAAGCATTTAAGCTGCCACATCAGTAGGAAGATATATGCAGATGTAAACAGAAGGAAATGTACGTTTTAAAGTAAAATGCTTAAAAATAAGCTCCTCTTTTCAATCACCTACAGGAGCCCTGGATCCTTTGTGCTCTCTGGCTGGAGGAGGCAGTACAGGAGGAAACACAGCAGGGATCTCGCTCTGCCTCTTCCCTTCCACTACATGGGGCTCTGCCTGGGCCAGAGGCAGTCTTCGCCTGAGCATACCTGAGAAGCAGGATGTTCACGACCAAGGGCAGAGGGGCCCTCTCACCTACCTCCTTATCTCTGATCTGCTCTCTTGCCCGTACTCTTAACACCTACCATCAGCTAGTTTGATACCCTCAACGGTGGCATTGCAGCATTTCTTCCAGGACACATCCCATTTTCTTTTTAGTCTCTATTTCTATTCCTTCAGGAAAATTATAGGAGAAAAATAAACTACATATGCCAATTTACATTTCCTACAGTCATCTACACTTCCAAATAGGACCTCATCGTGATAAATCAATTTTTAATTGGGAAGTGAAGACTATAATGTATTGAGAGGAAAAAAAATATGGAGACAGATTAATGAATCCAAATCGTAGGAGGCACCTTCTTCTTTGCAATACACAGGACTGGCTCTGCACCCTTCAGTAGGCAATAAATGGAAATACAATTCAGCAATTATCTTGCCAAGCTCTCCTCAAATTTGTCTGCCCAAGTTTCCTGGGATACCCCTGTTTACGGGCATATAATTAGGCAACAAAATGTGAATGAAGTTTTCACTTAAAGGGAAAGATAATGTATGTGAACTTAGCCTTCTCGTGAATAGGTTGAACCCTAAATGATGTAAAGAATTGTCTCACTGCTCCTGTGTGCATGTGTGTCTGTGTGTGTGTGTGTGTGTGTGTGTGTGAGAGAGTACATCTTGAGCATCTCAGCTAAATAATCTTGTCATAGTGACTGCCCAGAAATTTTATATTGCCTGATTCATTGGGAAGGTGGAGGTGTTAGCTCCAAATATTGTACCCTTCTACCAAGCCACCTTTTGAATAAAAACATTTTCTAAGTGAATAGAGAAACAACGTTATAACCTAAGATGCTGGCACTGGAAGGATCACCCTGCAGTGGTGAGGGGCACATGATCAGCACCTCTTGCAATCCGCCCACTGACATTCCCCTTCCTCTCAGGGTGCCAGTGAATTATGGCAAAATCACTGAAGTCTTTTAGTGTATTGTTCTTCCCCCTGTAATGCTTTGTCCCCCAAAATGACACATCACCTTCCATTATTGCTCGGTGGCAAAACTGAGACAGGGCTAAACTGTTTAACACATTTATAAATGATCTTCAATAACAAATAGCAAATAAACACACATTTTTTAAATTAAGTTGCCTGCTCTCCAAGATATGGGTTATTCATCTTCGCGTCCATCCCACCGTTGAATTGGTCCCCTCTGTAACTTCTACTCTGCTCCACATGGCAGGAGTCCTCTTTAACCCTACTGCTAGGCTCCCTGAAAGTCCAGGTGAAGAAAAGTCAAGAAATCCAAGTAGTCTACTTCAAATATATGAGATCCTATCACATGGAAGAGAAATTTGACTTGCTCTGTGCAGTTCTCATGTGTGAAATTATGACCGATTTAGGTGGTGTGAAGATAAGGCTCTCAGCCCAGGATGAGGAAGAAACCTCTAATGAGTAGCTATGAATTACAATGGAATGAGATGCTTTAGGAGACAAGGAGTCAGAAATAGATCTTGGAAGAGCAGCAAGGACATAGGACACTCACACGTGAGGGTTGGAGTGGTTCATAAAGTTGCCTACAGGCCAATCACCTTCTAAATCTGAAGGTCAATGACTCTATCATGGTTTCAGTTTAATGTTAACATTCGTAAAGAAAGAGCTCCAAAGGAAGAGGCCCCACACTGATGTAACTCATTCTATTGTTAGGTAGCAATGAGGTTTGCCAAATCCTAGGTCTGGATGAATTTCTATGGTGGGATAAATGCTAGGAGGACTCGATCACCTGCAACACATAAGTCTTTGTGATATCAGAGACTGCAGGGTGGTATTTGTTCTCTCTTGCAATTATTTAAATAATGTTTGGGATAAGTTTTCAGTTTGGTTTTATCTATTATTGGTTTTAGGTTTCATGTATGCTTATCCTATTTATAAAAGGATTGTGTACGTCCAACTCACAGCTCTCTAAGCATTGTTTCTGAGGGATAATAATCTGTTCTGTGTTTTTCTTGCCCTTCAGTTTTCCCCCAAACCAGGAATATATACAAGAAGAAATATGACAAATATAATCTGCCCTCATGTCAACATGCATTTATTGAAAGTGAGAAGCCAAAGAGATCAGAAAGCCTGTGCACCCAAATTTGTACGACCAGTGTCCCTGATGCTAACACAGAAAGAACAGGCAACAACTTCAACTTCCTGCAATAAGCAACGTGATAAACAAAGAGCATATGGTCCATGATATGCATGTGTGTGTGCATGTTCACGCCTGCGTGTTTATACTTTCATTGAAAGAAGACATTTGAAAAGCACCCCATTTTGCTAGATTTTTTTCTATGTCTCCTAAACTTAGTCTCAAAAGGAAAACAGTAAAAGTATAGAGAGGCTGGCCTGAGAGAGATCTGAGAGAGGCTTCAATTCAACTCTCTTATTTTACTGATGGGATGCTTGAAGCCGTGGGGGGTGGGGAATGGTAAAATGGCTTTTCCACAGTTGCACAGCTCTTTAATGGCAGAAGCAAGACTTGGCAGCGGTCCACTGCTCTTTCTTTCATAGTACTCTTTGGGCAAACCATTGATGGGTTTTTCAGTAGCTTGAGTAGATTGGTGGTTTAATCAAAGATTGCTATTGAAGTTAATTTTTTGCATCTACAATGGTGAATTATGGGTTTTAGGACACTGGGGGCACACCTAGAAAGTTGCTTTTCATAGGTATCCTAATGTACTATCGACAGGAAGCCCACTAGATTTTTGATGAAGGTGGTGAGACTTAATAAAAGGATTACTTGTATAACAAAACAGCTAATATTTATTGAATGCTTACACTGTCAATCTCAGATCTAAGTGTTTTCATGTATTAACCATATAAAATCCTTACTACAGAACAATGATGTAAGTAACATAAATATTCTACTCTACAGAATGAGGAAACTGAGACTCAAGATACATGCTCAATATCACAGCTAGTAGAGGTGGAAGCAGAATTGCATTAGAAGCAATACCATTCCAGGGGCTGCTTTTTAACCACCAAGCTATTTTGTCTCCCTGCAGAATCAGTGTACCATAGATGGTTACTTACGTTGTATGACTTAAAAAGAGAGAACAGTCCCGGAATGTCTTCTTTTTGTCTTTATCAGTTCCTGAAGTCTCTAGTGAGTCTAGACAATGTTCTCAGCAGAAATATGCATATGTTTGTGTGTATGGTGTTCAAATATGCTACAAAAGATACTACGATATTTAAACTTATTACTACTACATAGTTCATTGTCACTTTGGAAAACAGAACTCTGAAAGAAAGGCACTCAGGACAGGTAATTTTTTGAAATTTGGTGGTATCAATAGAAAAATCTAGATCCTACAAGGACTCATTAAGAGTAAGGTAAGTTGTGCTAGTGCAAGAAGTTTTAGGTATCTAGGGGAAAAAAGAAGGCACTGGGATTCTGGAAGCAAATAAAATAAAAATGAAAGAAGAGGCAAATATATGAGTATATTGCATATACATTCTATCATAATATGTATGCATGTATAATCTACATCATAATTTATACTCCCATATGCAGTTTAATTCTTACAGTTGAACTTACAGCACATGTGCATTCCTCCTCTCCTTTATTAACTGAAGGTCCAGTTTAAACTCTTTTCACTAAAGTTCTTCTACCCTGATTTAGGTCATTAGCCCCTCACCTCTGGATTGGTGTATTAGGATGGAAATTCTATGAATTCTTCTTTTGAACACTGCCTCTTTTTTCTCCAATTCCATCTTAATCAAGTCATTAGTTAGCTCAAATGTCTTCTCTAAGTTTCTACTTTCTAAAGGATAAAACTGTTTATCTTAGCATTCAAGTCCATCCACATGTAACCTGAATCTGCCTTTTCAATCTATGACTCCTTTCACAAGTCCAGTCAAATGGATCCACTGGCCTTTCTCAGAATACGCTCTGGCTTCCTGCTTCTGAAACTTTGCTCCTGGCATCTCCTCCCCTTACAATCTCCCCTAACCCCAACTTCAAAATCCTAACCATTCTCAAGGTCCAGCTCACCTGCCACCTACTTCTGGAAGCTTTTATTGTCGCAATCAGAAAAGTATTTTCTAGTGAATTCTAATGGACCTTTAATGATGTAACACCAATTGCATGCTGCCTTGAATTATTGTTACTTGTAGGAAAGTTAAGAATATTCAGTAGTGACTCAATCAATGTTTTCAAACCTCCTTTGGTGCGAGACACGTTCTTCTTGAACCCAAAGCACAATGTTGTACTCCAACCTGTCTCTAGAACTGTGCCTGGAATCATGCTTCAGACACACAAGAAATCTAAAAGAAGCTCTGATAAATGCATAGGTGATAAATGTTTCATGATTTGTCCACTTACTAGTATTTTCATTCCATCTCTTCCCTGTCTCTCCTATACTCACTACTGGTAACCATGCCTCCTTTGTCATTCTGCAAACCTTCAAGAACAGCCTCCCTCAGGATTTGCTCTGGTTGGAATGTTTTTCCCACACATAAGAGCCATACTCACTCCCTCAGTGGAAGCAGATCTCTGCTCAAATGTCACCTGATTATAGAGGCTTTCCCTGACCACCTTGTGTAAAATAGTAGTTCTCATCATCACTTTCAATCTCCCTGGCCCTGCTTTGTTTTCTTCATCCACTTGTCATCACCTGGCATTTTATTATTTCATTTTCCTGTTTATTATCTCTCTCTCCCCAAGTGAAAGTAAAATTCATGAGAACACTGAGTTTGTGTTACTTATAATGGGGGTATGACCAGGCTCTACTACGAGCTTGATTAATATCTATCAAATGAACAAAGGAGTGAATTATTTAATGGTTAATTTTTTAATTATTTTTAGCAGGGAATAAATTCAAGAGAACACAGAAAGCATTGCTATCTCCAAAGTAATGTAATTTTAAATAAAAAAACCATAAAGCAAAGTCATATATTACAGTTTAAATGTGTTCACCTGAATTGTTAGTACATACAGATAAAGGAGCTTGGCTTAAGGGAATCAAACCTACATCTGATCCATTCTCTGGACCCAGCTGCCAACTTGTGGGGAATTCTGAGGACAGAAGAACATGTTGAACTGCAGCAATCATGTGCCCTCAGCAGCATGCAGACCACGGGACTGCTCTACGGGTCAAACACCCCAGAGTTTTCAACAGACAAATTTTAAAGACAAGAAAAGAATGGAAAGAGAACTTGTAAACTAAAAGAGGCACATTAAGTTTTAAAATAGGCAAAAGTAAACTAAACTAGATTTGTATAGTTTGGTGATGAAATCATAAAGCAATACGTGGAGGTGATTACTATGAAAGTCAGGAGATGCATTACTTGTGGCAGGAGGGAGGAGCTGGGTTAGGACATAGCCCATGGAGAGGCTTCTGGTGTAGGTAGCAAAGTTCCACTTTTTGACCTGGGTGGTAAAGCCTAGAATACTTGCCTTATAGTGAGTAGCTAAGCCATGCATTTTGTTCGTGTATGTGTGTGTGTACATGTGGGTTTTATTTTACAATAAAGTAAAACCTATTTATTTTATATAAAGTGAGAAAACAAAGGGCTTGACTCCAAAGTAGAAGGTCTATACTTCAAAATTTCAATTCACACTGCTGTATCATCTTCTCAGTGTGGCCTGTCTGGTGTTTTGTCTTGTTATCCACCATGAGTGCACTGAATGATGCATTTGATGAATTCTGGAATTTAATTCCTCTGCCTCACTACCTCCACCCACTGTCCTCTTTCCTTAACTCTCCTCTTGAATTCAGGAATCAGTGTGTGGCTCAATGACTTGTCACATGCTTTTTAGAGAGGCTTAGGAAAAATCACTTTCTATTTTCCTCATTAAGAAGGAAGGAAGGAAGGGAGGAAGGAAGGGAGAGAGGAAGGGATGGAGGGAGACAGGAAGGAAGGGAGGGAGGGAGGAAAGGAAGGAGAAAAAGTGGAGGGAAAAGGAAGAGGGAGAGAGAAAAAAAGGAAAAATAATTTTTTATTTATATTGTGTCTTTGCCCACAGCTCTACCTTGGGTGAAAGGCAAAGTGAGTGAGGTCTTAATGAAGATTATGTTTATTCATTTATTTTCCATAAGCAGGAAACATTGGTCTTCACACAGCTTTAAGAATAATTAAAGCAATGCTGAAATGTATCGATTAATTTCAAATTTCCTCACAGGAGTGATTAATTGCATTTTGGACTTTGAGAAATTCCAAAGGAGATTGCAAGAGAAGAGAATCCTGATCCTGAGCCATGTCTAGCATGTTTTTTTGTTGTTGTTGCTGTTGTTCTCCTTTATTGTTGTTATTAAAATTGCAGCTGTGGATACATACAGACAACAAGAATGTGCCCAGTGCTGAAGAAGATTTAAAGAACGGACCCCACCAAGGCACTGAACATCAGTAGACATTTTACAACCTGCTGGAGACACTCAGTCAATAATCTAGGAGAAAACAATCAATATATGAACACTACAGAAGCCCAAAGCCAGAGTACCTTATGGAAACCTTGGCAGTTTCTCTAATGGTATGAAATGATGTGATTGGGAATTTTTTGCTACTTTTGACACTGCAATGACATAATTTAATTTAATATGACCAGGTATCAAGAATCCAGAGGAAAAGAATGAATTTTTCTTCCTATGGAACTGTGGCCCTTGTAGCTCCTTTGGTACTTTTTCCTTGCCTGAGATAAGCATTGGGCTGCATCCCCAAAGCTGGCATGCTCTGTGTGGCTAGGCAGCTAGGCCCCTCCTCTGTAGCATATGATCAGTAACTAATATTGATCACACAACCCTGACAATGCTAGGCACTGAGCTAAGGCCTCGGGTTTACTCCTCCCCACAATCCTATGCAGGAAACTCCGCTATAACTACATTTAGATGAAGACGCATCAGTTCAGAGGGCTTAGGAGAAACAGAAGAGATGGAGTTTTCAACCCAGTGGAGCATTCCAAAGCCCACACTCTCAAAAGCAAACTCCTCACGATTTGTGGTTCTGCCAAAATTGCACATTATTCCTCAGGTCATCAAACTTCACACAGGTAAAATCTTAAAATGTTAGCATTTGTGATAATACGGAAGGGGGCAAGATGAAAGAGAAATCCATAGCATCTGGCATCAGAAACCCAGGGTTCGAGAGCCTAGGTGTACACAATACACAAGTATTGCCACTGTGATCTTTTTTTTTTTTTTTTGTAATGGAGACTCACTCTGTCACCTGGGTAGAGTACAGTGTACAGTGGCATCAGCCTAGCTCACAGCAACCTCAAACTCCCGAGCTCAAGCAATCCTTCTGTCTCAGCCTCCTGAGTAGCTGGGACTACATGTACATACCACCACGCCCAGCTAACTTTTCTATTTTTAGTAGAGACAGAGTCTCATTCTTGCTCAGGCTGGTCTCAAACTCCTGAGCTCAAGCGATCCTCCCGCCTCACCCTCCCAGAGTGCTAGGATCATAGGCGTGAGTCACTGCTTCTGGTCTGGCTCTGTGATCTTAAACAAGTTTCTTATTTTCTCTGGGACTCAGCTTCTTCATCTATAAAATAGACACTTACCTTAGACATTTAGGCTGAGACAGTAGAATAGCAAATATGAAAGCTTATAATACACTCTTATGGGTCACGTGAATAGAAGTCATTGTCTATGAAAAGGAAACTGAGACCCAGAAATATGAAGTCGCTTGCCCAGAACCACACCTGGTAGATGGTTAAGGCCTGAGCTGAGAATCCAAGACTCTCAGCACACATTTATAAACTTCCCCTCTACAAGCATGCCAAGACTAAATTAAATTAATACCTTTTAGCTTTGGGGATTTTATACGTAAAATATGAATACTAATTTTTTAGCACTCTGCTTGGCATACTGTGATTTATTAATAAATGCTAGGTATTATAATTATTATTACCTTCTCTTAGCATTGTTCTGAAGAAGAAATTAGATGAGAAATACAAAAAGATTTTTAAAAAACAATATGCTCTACTAATAGCATCAGGCAAAGTTAGGAGATTGTGTTCAGTATTGTGTTCAAATTTAACATCTCTTGACTCATCCCCTACCCTGAGTCCAGCACTGTTTGGCCGTGATACTATCAGAAAGAGAACAGCTGACCCCTTCTACAAAGGAACTTTACAGAAAGGGACTTTACAGCTGGAGCCTTCTGGTCCAACTCACTTTTTAACCTGAGTATGTCTCATGATCCTAACCCATGCAGATATCCAATATCTTTGTTTTCTCCTCACTAGCCAGTGTAGGTTTAAAAGTCTTTGAAGGAAATTCAAATCTTTTCACCTGTGTTGTTATAACTATGCTCGTGTCTCTCTTTCTTCTATTTCAGACTCTGGGAGAGGGGGCTAGTCCAATAAGCATTTTGTCTCCCCCTAAACTGTCTGCTCCTTTAATGATTCCTTGAACTAAAGGCCATTTCCAGGAGCGAATGGAATGAATCATTCTATAGGACATTCATTCACATGCCACCTGCCCCAGTTGGCCTCAATTTTGTACATTTGAAACTGGATAAAATAAACAACATGGGCAGGTATAGGGTTGGGTGGTAGAAGGTGGGTAGGAAAATCAGAATCAGCAATGCAATTGGGGTAGAGACTGTCCTCATTATTTTAGTGTAAGATACTGATGTTGGCAAGGCATCCTTACTCTTTTTTAATTTCTTGTCAGCTCCTCACAAAGTTCCCTTTGGTGACTTGGGTATCCTTATCTGTGGCTCCTGGTGTTAAGCCCCAAACTTTACAGACCAGAGTTGAATTGTGGCCTGGGGACTCCCCGCTCTGGGCTGCCCCTTGCTGCACCTGAGCTCCAAACAGCTGCTGAACTTGTGAATCAGATACACATGGGCCCAAATCAATGGGCCTAACTCCTCTATCTGTAGCAGGAAATGCCTTCTCTCTGTTCAGCCTGCGCAAAACAAAAACCAGTATCTGTCACATGGCTCCTGCATAGTCAGAAGAGGGCCACACAGCTGGGTGAAGCCAACGACAGCCTCTCCCCAGAGCTGGGGGCTTTTCCCACTTGTTTTCTTTTCTAATTTGTCTACCTACCCTGTCTCTTTGCCTTTTGAAAAGGAGACAAGAAGTCTGGGCCCAGGAGCTTCCTAGGAGTAGTGCCTGCCAGGAACTGAAAGGGCCAATTAGCAGGGTCCCCTATCCGGGATCTCTCCTCTCGCAGACTAGCTGGGGACTCATAAATTACCCACGCTGAGGCAGACGGGAGACCCTGGGCACTTGCTCGCAGCTCTTCAGACACCACAAACAGAACAGGAGCTTCCTCTGAGAGGGCCTGCGGGACCTTCGCTAAACCTGCCTCAGTGGGAAATCGGTGGTTAACTGGGTCATAGGCAGCTGATGAAAACTCTGAAGGGAGTGAGTCTGCGAGGGACTGGCTTTCTTTAGAAAAAAAGTTTGTTCTAAAAGTCAAGGAGGAAGGTTGGAAGAAGCTAGCAGAGGATTAAAAGCTTTACGAAAGAGAGGAACGGGAGGACAGGAGAAAGGAAGGGAGGGGAGAAGGGAAAGAGGGAGGAAGGGAAGAAGAGAGAGGGGGAGAGAGAGAGGAGGGGAGGGAGGAAGAGACAAAGGGAGAGAGGGAGGAAAGGAGGAGAAAGGGAAATTCTACATTTTAGCTGCTTCCCAAAGTAAACAAGGATATTTGGGAAACTTGACATACTAGGACCTGATATCCGTATTAGAACCTGATTGGGCAAGAATTTAGATGTGTAAGTTTACCAGGAACTGTCTCATGTATTATCTCTTCTGATTGTGATGGACATAAATTTGGACACAGGTTCTCTGGTTATGAATTCAATCCAAACCACTGTTAAATGAAAAACTTTAGACAAATTAAATTTAACACGGTTTAATTGAGCAAAGAATGATTCGTGTATCAGTCAACCCCCTGAACCAGAATAGGTTCAGAGAGACTCCAGCGCTGCCAGGTGGTCGGAGAGGATTTATGGATGGAAAATGGAAACTGATGTGCAGAAAACGGAAGTGAGGTGCAGAAACAGCTATATTGGTTACAGCTTGGCGTTTGCCACAGTTTGGACAGTTGGCTGCCTGTGATTGGCTGGAACTGGGGTTGGTACAAGTGGGTTACAGTCTGTGTACATATCCGGTTAGGATATAGCTTGCTATATATAGGGAAACCCTTAGGCCAAACTTAAAATATGTAAGGAAGCAGCTTTAGACTAAACTTAACTTGATACCACTAAACTAGTGTATTGGTCCAAACTTCCTCATCTCAAGCAAAAGGTTAAACTATTTTTTTCCCAATGTCCTTTGTGTCCTCATTAATAAAATATTAGTTTTTTATTTATATGTACCTCAAACTCAATATATTCAAAAGCAAATCTCCCAGCCTCTCTTCCACCCCCTGTCCTGTGGCTCAGTTGTTGACTTAGGGGCATCTGGGACTTCTCCCTCCCATTCTCTCTGGTCAGGAGCCACATTCTGCCAAATCCAAGTCTCTGATGCCCCCCACACCTGCTGAATGCTTGTGCCCAGACCCTCATTGCCACTGGCTGGGATTGCTGAGACTGTCATTAATTAGCCTTCCTGCTGCTGGCTTGTGTCATTTTTCTGTCCTTGCTATTCACTGCTGTCAAAGGTCTCACTCTAAAATGCCCTCAGAAAACTAACACCAAATAAGGAATATAATCACAAATCAACAATTAATCACTGAAGACCGTCTACAACCTAGCCCAGCGTTCCCACCTTGTTGACATTTCTCCCTTGGCCCCACTCACTGCCCACTTTGGCCACAGCGGGCATGCGCTGCACTTCTCTCATTTGTGCTCTGCCCACTCCCTACGATGCCTCTCCTGCTATCTTCCTTACTGCACTTGAGCAGGCACTGCTCAAACACCATGTCCTCCAAGAGAATTTTCCAGAGCCCTCGATTTCAAAATAACCCTTTCCAACCCTTTCATTTGATTATGTTTTAGTTGCAACCATGCTATAGACCTATCTAGTACAGTAGCAACTAATCACATGTTGCTATTGAGCACTTATAATGTGGCTATTCCAAATTGAAATGTACTACAAGTGCAAAACGCAGCCTGGATTTTCAAGATATATTATTTAAAAAATTAAAATATCTCAATAATTTTGTATTGATTACATATCAAAATGATAATATTTTGGGCCGGGCGAGGTGGCTCACGCCTGTAATCCTAGCACTCTGGGAGGCCGAGGTGGGCAGATCGTTTGAGCTCAGGAGTTCGAGACCAGCCTGAGCAAGAGCGAGACCCCATCTCTACTAAAAATAGAAAGAAATCATATGGACAGCTAAAAATATATATAGAAAAAATTAGCCAGGCATGGTGGTGCATGCCTGTAGTCCCAGCTACTCAGGAGGCTGAGACAGGAGGATCACTTGAGCTCAGGAGTTTGAGGTTGCTGTGAGCTAGGCTGACGCCACGGCACTCACTCTAGCCTGGTCAACAGAGTGAGACTCTGTCTCAAAAAAAAAAAAAAAAAAAAAACAAAATGATAATATTTTGGACAATATTTTGAATAAATTTGCCTACATAAAATATATTATTGGAACCAATCTCACTTGCTTATTTTTACCCTTCTTGTGTGACTACTAGAAAATTTAAAATTACGTACGTGGCTTTCATTATATTTCCATTGGACAGAGCTACTACAGAATGTTTTACATTTCATATTGTATTATCTTACTATTAAAGTGTCAGCCTCCCTCCCCACTAAATTGTAAGCCCCAAGAGAGAAGCAAGAAGATGATTCCATTTCACTCACAGTAGTTATGTATGCCAGAAAGTCAATAGAGTTTATTTAAATGAAATTCCAGATGAAGGTGTGGTCTTTTCCTTTCTTAAACATTGTGGTCTTCAATATGTTTGGCTGCTATTCGTGGTTTCTTTTTTGTTGGTTTCTTTCTACTTAATTTTTTTTTATTGCTTTGTTGGTTTGCAAGAGTTCTTTATACATTCTGGATACATTTTACGTACATATGTATGTTGCAAACATTTCCCTATTTATGGAATGAAGAGTGTGATGAACAGGAAATTTAATTTTGATGCAATCTAATGCATTTTTTCCTTTATCGTTTGTAATTATATGGAGTTCTGTTTAAAAATATGTATTACCTATCATAAGTCATAGCAATATTTGTCTATATTTTCTTCTAAAATCTTTAAAGTTTGACTTTCAGGTTTAATTTTTTTGATCCATCCTGAACTGATTTTTGAAATGGTGTGAGATATCTTTTTTAAACTTAGTATTGTAATACCACCTTTATAATACATCATATTTATATTTCTAGTAGATAAGAATAGACTTCATCCATCTAGGGACTACTATGAGGGCAAAGTACAAATTATATGTGTTTGTGTGTGTGTGTGTGTGTATGTATATAATGATTTTTCTAAAAACTATATTTATAAAAATTTCATTTTTAGAAAAATCATTATATATGTACAATTTGTACTTCATATTTTATATTTATCCATATTTTTCACATTTAAAAAAATGAGCATAATTTTTTTGTTTTTGGTAAGCTTCTGGTAAACATGTAAGAGTTTGGCCATTTGTCTCTGTATCCCCCACCCACAAAGCATACTCATCCACCAGCTCCACAAATCATTTTTTTGTCTTGTCTCATATATATGAAAGGATCTCTTTACCTAACTAGTCCTTTTTAATATTTATCTGACAGAAAAACTCACAGGAATTTGCAGCGTTTATAACAGCAAAACATGGAGACAAACATGTCCTGGTACAAAGAAAACAGTGGAATACAACAACTGTTCTTAGATTCCAGAATAAGGTATGTTTAGCACTTAATGGCAATGCACAAAGTATTTTTAATGACTAGATGAGCGTTGAAACAGAGCATTATGTTCAGAATGTGCATCATAAGCTTCTCAGAGTGGACAATGCCCATCTCCATTCTCAGGCCATTCTCCTCTATTCAAAAACAAAAAACAAAGTGTATCGCCATAAATATCACATCCATTATTCTTATCAGATCATCTTCACTTCCAGGCAAATGGCAATTGGTTTTATTGAGTCAATCTACAAGGAATAGCGCAGGAAGGTATCTGCCATTTGGAATGGCATTATCTTAGTCAAAACTGGAGCTGTACCACACCCCAACATACACCAGCTCAAAGATCCTCTTTGCTGTTATATCATTTTAAATAATCAAGGACCTTTATAAATTGAGTTCCTGTATATGTTTCCCTTGGCTTCCTAGTGTATCTACTTCAGGCCTGTTAAACTGATTTTCTAACAGCCCTTCAAGTAGCCTCTATATACTTTATCACTTCTTTATCTCTGTTCAGGTTTTTCATCACCTCCAGAATGCTCACCTTTTCCTCCTCCATGTAAATAATGCCTTCCCATCTTTCAAAGTCCTCTCAATTCTCATCTCTATTTTTAAGCATTACTCACATCTTTATTCATCTTCCTTTCATTTTAATTCCTACAGTCAGTACTTAGTTTATACCATATTATTTCAACACCTAATTATATGTTGTCATAGTGTGCTGTTCAACTTTCTTTGCTTTCACAGATTGTGAGTTCTACCACTGCACAAATAATGCACTTCTTTGAATTCTCTCCAAAGAAGAGACACATGGTATATATTTATTAATAAATAGCAGGGAGATTCACTGATTACTTAATTAATTACAGGAAATGATGACTCCTCAAGTATGGCTATAGCAGTGTCTACTCTGGTGTGAACCAGTGCACCAGTATCACCTGGAGACTTTTGAAATCATATATAACCCCTGTATCCTCTCATTCTCCTCCACACTTTCACTGTGTCAACCTGATGTCCCCAACCAAAGGGACATTCCTGTCTGTGAAAACCATCATTACAGTGATCACTGATGGAAATGTGTCATTACCTTCTATTAATATACGGTAAATCAGGAAAAAGGTTTTAACAGCTGAGCTAGAGCACAGAACACATGAGGCAGAGTACAGGTATAAATATTTGAAAGATAGATTGTATCCTCCTCCTCAAAGAGAAATGCTTACCTGTGGCTAATTTGGAAATGGGTTAGGCCAAATTATGGAAGGCCTTGGATATCATGTGAGCATTCTGCTTATATTTTTACAAAATACATCTTGCTTTCACACTTGGCTTTTTAAATGGAAGAATATATCTTTGAGCTTCTTTCTATATTAATGTTTAAGAATTATGTCATTTTACAACTTCACAGCCATTAGGTGTTATTTTCAAAACAGTGGGAAATAAGTGTCAGCCAAAAGGTGAAGAAATTAGAAACCTTGTGTACTGTTAGTAAGAATGCAAAGTGGTACAGCCACCATGCAGCAGTTTGGTGGTTCCCTTAAAAGTTAAATATAGAGGCCGGGCGTGGTGGCTCATGCCTGTAATCCTAGCACTCTGGGAGGCCGAGGAGGAAGGATTGCTTGAGGTCAGGAGTTTGAGACCAGCCTGAGCAAGAGCGAGACCCCGTCTCTACTAAAAATAGAAAAAATTAGCCAGTCAACTAAAAATAGAAATAAAAAATTAGCCAGGCATGGTGGCTTGTGCCGGTAGTCCCAGCTACTCGGGAGGCTGAGGCAGGAGGATCATTTGAGCCCAGGAGTTTGAGGTTGCTGTGAGCTAGGCTGACACCACAGCACTCTAGCCCGGGGAAAAGAGTGAGACTCTGTCTCAAAAAAAAAAAAAAAAGTTAAATATAAAATTGTCATATGACCTAGAAACTCTTCCTCTTGGTATATATCCAAAAGAATTGAAAGTAGGGACGCTAACGGATATTTGTACACTCATGCTCATAGCAGCATTACTTCTTTTTTGTTTGTTTGTTTATTTGTTTGTTTGTTGAGACAGTCTCACTTTTTTGCCCGGGCTAGAGTGAGTGCTGTGGCATCAGCCTAGCTCACAGCAACCTCAAACTCCTGGGCTTAAACAATCCTACTGCCTCAGCCTCCCGGGTAACAGGGACTACAGGCATGTGCCACCATGCCCGGCTAATTTTTTCTATATATATTTTAGTTGGCCAGATAATTTCTTTCTATTTTTAGTAGAGACGGGGTCTCGCTGTTGGTCAGGCTGGTCTTGAACTCCTGACCTAGAGCAATGCACCCGCCTCGGCCTCCCAGAATGATAGGATTACAGGCGTGAGCCACTGCCGGCCAGCATTACTTCTAATAGCCAAAAGGTGGAAGTGACCCAAGTGTCTATCAATAGATGAATGGATAAACAAAGTGTGGTATATACATACAATGGGATATTATTCAGATTTAAAAACGAATGAAATTCTGATTCATAATACAAAATGGGTGAATCTTCAAAACACTCTAAGTGAAGTAAGACAGACACACTTATATGAAGTACCTAGAATAGGCAAATTTATACAGACAGAAAGTAGAATAAAAGGTTATTAGGAGTCAGGGGAATGAGGGGTGAGGAGTTATTGTTTAATGGGTATAGAGTTTCTATTTCGGATGATAAAAACATTCTGGAATTGGATAATGGTGATGATTGCACAACATTATGAATGTACTAAATGCTACTGAGTTGTACATTTAAAATAGTTAAAATGGTTAAGTTTATGTTAAGTATATTTTGCCACAATAAAAAAACCTTATTTAAAGAAATGTTTTAAGGATTCTATAGATCTAATTTGGATATTCCTATTTGTTTAATTTTGTTTGTTTTGTTTTATTTCATTTTGTTTTGTTTTTCTTGCTGTTGTTCAAGCTGTACCTATTGCAAAATGATTTTACAGGAGACACCTCTCTCTGCTTGTGTCTTATAAGTTCCCAAGCACGAAGAACTTAGCCCTTTGATCTGCCCATGTCCCTCCATTGGATGTGCTCATGTGGCAATCTCAATCATACCCTTGCCTCACTTTTCTACATTTCTGCTGCAATACCCCCTCACTCCTAACTACATTCCAGATGTTCAGTTTAACAGAGTGGCTACCTAAGACACATGCAAACCAAAAAGAATTGTATCATAATTAGGAATCTGATTATACTGCAAATGAAATGAGACTCTGTGCTGTTGCTACCTCATAAAATATATGTTTCTACTTAATTTGATCAAGGTTTCATAGGTTTAACTATACTTCCTCATTTTTATCTTATCTCACTGTTGATAGCCAAGCTGTATTCATTTCGTGAGTTTATTTTTAAGGTAATTATTTTCATTCCAACAAGCCTTCTTTTCCATAATTATCTAATTAATGCAGAGTTGGGTCTTCTATGATTCAACTCAGACAAGTCTATTCAGATTACATTGCCTGACAATCTAATCAACAACTTTATGTTATGTCTTTCTTTGTTTCTCAGGTAAATGCGCGTCATTCATTCTCAGATAACATTCATTATTCTAGTCAATCCCAGTATTTTGTCTTGTAATGAGGAACTAAAATAATTATGAGTTTGGCTTAGTTACCTCAGAAATATCTATTCAATGACTGCCTAATTATTCCTTAGCCTTCACAGAATCTTCTAGACTTCTGTCCATTTTCTGGGGAAAAAATATGGGAGTCAACATTCTGTTATAATCAATGCACTTATTTTATTTACCATTGTTAAGTACCATTCTAAATCTCATAGCAGAAGCAAAACTAATTATAAAGTCAAATTTGTTAAAGAATAAATTAGTTATACTTGTTTATATAACAAATTTGACTTTAGCTATACTGCTATTTATACATAGTGTTCATTTTTTATAATTTCATTAACTCAATAGGACTCCAAGAAGTAACTATTAAACCAATATGTATTGATAATAGAAACTTGCTAAAGCTCATGGTAAGAAATAAAAAGTTTTGTTGTGATAGGAGACCATATTACCATCGGCCACAGACATGTAATATAAGAGGGGGCATACAGAAGAAAGGGAAAGATTTCAATTTGAAAAAAATCAGTCATAACAAATTAAACAACAATAATGGCAAAAAAATAAGTCAGCAAGTTTGTGTCATTAGGTATATAGTACATAGAATTTTTCCCCAAGGCTCTTCAAACGCAGTGAGGGAGACCAAATGATGTGAGTAGGAGGGTTTCTCTTTATCATTGCTGTGGGGTTGACAAAAGAAACCTCTGAGAGAGTCAAGGCACAGAGAAGGCTTTGTTAGGTACTTGGGCACCATCCTGAAAGGCAGATAGGAGTAGATAAATGTGAGCAGAGCATGAAGTCCAAGGAGGGGGATGATCCAAAGCATCGTGGGGGTCATGGCTGATGTGACTGGAGGTGATCCGAAGACCATCAAGCTAACAGGAGGAACTGAATTGATCCTGAATAGAGTAGCTGCGACTCAGACGTAGTCAACCCGCAGGTGCAGGCAGCCTGTGTACAGCTTTGAAGGCCAGAAGGCCAAACTCTGTGTTTGAACAATGGAGGCCTCACTTTGGTAGTGATACTTCAAGAAGACAAAGATGCTGACAGCATGAAAATATTTTGGAGATAGGAAGACTACACAAAAGGAAATAAAGGAAGAGGGAGTAGAACGAGCAATGGATAGAGTTGGTGACCTCATAACCATGACTTTCCTGTGTTGGTGAAGTAGGTAGACAAGGTCACATCAGGTTCCCACCTTTGTGGATGGAGAGGGCAAAGCATTTTGTCTCATTGTTTGATTTCTTTTGAGTCATACTATTTACTTTGAGATTTCATAAACATTAGGATTTATTATATTTTCCAGTGGGGAATTTTTTAAAGGTTAAGATCTACTCCTAAGTAACATTTTGAGGGTTTTGTTATTTGTTTATTTTTGTTAGCCCATTTTTCAATTTATAAGTAGGAAGGATATTTGAAAAGATACAAATAACCTTTTGAAATTTTAAGATACATATTTAAGACTAAGTCAAAGGAAAATTATAATAACAACAATATAATAGCTAACATTTATTGCTGTTTACTAGGCACCAGCTAATATTCTAAATACTTCCTCCTTGTAAAATCTTATTTTGTTAGCACAAAAATCTCTGTGAGGTAAGTACTATTATTATCCTTATTTTACAAGTGAAGAAACCAAGACACAGAGGGAATAAATTTGTAAACAATGTCAGAGATAGGAAGTGATAGAATCAGAAAGAGAGGACAGTCTGCCTGATATAGCCCATGCTGGTAACCACCAGGCAATCTGGCCACAAAAGCAACAGTAAACAATATCTAAGACCAAACCTCAAAACATGGGTACTATATTAATCAATAACAGAGTCATATTTAGGGTGCTATTGAGTCTTTTAAAAACTATTTTCACCATTATATTATTGCACGAGTTTCCCATCACTTGACAGGAGAAACTGAGACATTCAGGAGGATCAGAGTGACATCACTTGATAGAAATACTCTAGAAGCACTGAGTTTAAGCTTGAACTTTTTTCAGAGCTTTAGTTACTCTTCCACTTTGCTTAGCATACATACAGTTGCCACCAAAATTTAACAAGTAACAGAAAAAAATGTAAAACATCCCTGAAGAGAGGAAAGTCACCAGCAATCAAAACTGAGAGGAATGTCAAAATTAACAAATAGCACCTGCAGAAAATGAATAAATTAGGTACTTATAATGCTTTATTATTTTAAATTATGGCACTGCTAACTGAGCTTAGAAGGTGTTTTTTTCCTGATTATTGTATCTTTAAAATTATGAATTCCATCTTGACTGCTTCTTTATATAAGATTAATTCATAGCATTTCCCATTTAATTGCTTTATCTGTTTTGGTCCATTAGATTCTATTCGAGAATATAGCTTTTATGATAAATTAAATTCTAGGGTTTTATTTTGACATCTAAGTTAATTTTTAATTCTGGAAAAAGTTCTGCTCTATGCAATTTAGTTCTTTCAGAAGTGCTGAAAAAATTAGATTTGAAGCATTGTAAGTTTTCCACAAAATGGGTATTTCACAGCCAAACCAACTGAGCTTTCTTTGGGTTTTCTTAGGCCTTAACCACCCTAATGAAAGGCTTCTTTGAGAGATGTTTGCGCATTAGCTTTTCCTTAGATTTCCAAAGAGCAATTTCATTAGAGGAAGTTGTTTGGTTGGTGCACATCTGCCTATCAGGATGGAATTGAATCCTTACTATGTTTTCACTTGAGTAAATGAAAAGGCATTTGAAATTTCCATATGGGCTATTCCCTATGAATTAGTCTGTTTTTGATGATGGAATCAAAGCGTCTCTAAGAGTTACAGGGATAAAAATAATTTAATATATAAATTAAGGTTTACACACATGTAAAAAGAGCAGGGAGAGTGAAACCAGATGGCTCTAGTCACAAGGTTGGAGAAACAGTCACAGATGACTTTGGCCTGAAACATCGAACTGGGTGGTTGGCTGAGAAACTGCTTCAAGTCTCCAGTTTACATAAAGGTTCCACCACTGTCCCAGTCTACATCATCAGAGTGGAAGCTCATTGATGAATCTGAGAAGTCACTCCATTTGGCTTCCATAACCTCCAAGAATAATGCCCTCTACTCCTTTCTGCCTTTTAAATCTGGAGCTATCTAGAAAAGGGGATTCTGAGAAACATAATTTCTGGATTTTCCTCAGCATTGCAGAAGAGACAATAGAAGGAGGTATTAAAGCGCAGTTGACAACAGCCCAGCATCTCCTACCAGACACGTAATGAAATGGATCACCAAGTTTCAGAACAATGAGAATGCATTATTCTTTCATGTGTTCAATGAAATTTTATCTTAAAGTATCACGCTATATTGACAATCAACCCAATCTTTGTCAGTTACTGTTTGGACGTCTGTTATGTAGCTGGTGCTGTGGTAGGCGCTGTGAATAAGTTGACCTTTTTTGTTGTTGTTTAAAGGTGCAAAACCAAATCATGGCCTAAAAAAAAGTACATATATATATTATATATATATATATGTATATATATTATATATATATGTATATATATTATATATATATATGTATATATATTTTTTTCATTCTTCCTAGGAGCTTAACACAATCTGAATGTTGATATGTTATGAATAATGTGTTAATAGTTTGTTGGAATAAGGAAAATGCTTATTTGAAATCAGGACTGACACAGAAAATTCAAGACATTTGAAATAATAATTGCTCCACACAGTTAAGACATATGGTTGTTGTAAGACTGTGGGAAGCAAGAGAAGGAAAAGGTCCACTACCTATATTTGGTCTTCCTGGGAAGGTGAGCCTTCCAGAGAATATGGCATACAATGTTGTGCTTCAAAACTAGTTTTTTATAGTTTTGAATATGTGTTGTTCTCTACAATAGCCATCTGGCTCCAGAATGTTTTTGTTGACAAGTAATATAGCAGAATATGAAGTCTTTGGGGTTGGGTACCATATCTAAGACATCTATTCTTATTTACTAACAAAATGATCAGAAAGTGGTAGAGACTATGCAAAGATATATGGCATTAATATTTATAGCAATTCAAACAAGACAGTCCTACACAAGGTTGAGGACATGTGCATGTGACCTCTAGGAGAGTGATGGCAGTGTTTCTTCCAAATGACCTCATGAGGTGGCATTTATTTTCTTGCTAAATTTTCTCAGTGGCTCAGATTGTGCCCTTCATCATTATAGCTGCAGAAATCCGACTTTGTCAGCATATTGAGACTACATCCATCTTTCTGAAACATATGCACTTCAACCAAACTCATGAGACTGATGAATAAACCCAGGATATCAGTTTATTCATTTAGTGAAAACAATACATTTCTACTGGGATACTAAATTTCATTCATAGGGAGTGAACTATGCAAAGTCCACATGACCAATCTTTTTCTTCTTAGGGTGAAGGTATATGTAGGAAACCAGAAAATAATCAGAACTGATGGACATTGGATTGAAAAAAAAAAACAGGAGTTAACAGAATTAATATCAGGCTAAGACTGAAATGGTTCTGACAATAGGACTAGAATACATGAATTCTACTGAGTACTTTCTTTAGCTTATATCTCCATAGAAGGATGGCCTTGACAAAGGGACCAGAATACCCAAGGCCCTTTATCTAAAGCTCTCTCTCCTCTGAGAAGAGCATTGCCAACATATGGCCATGTGATTATTGTCTTTTACCTCCTATTCCTCCATGGCTGACATAATTCTTTGCAATTTCTATATTCTTTCAGATCATAGTCAAGTGTTGCAAGCTTAGAAAAGAGTTTACTTCTTTCACAAAACCTTGATCTCTCTGTTCTACTGAATAATGTATGGATTATGTCAGTTATGTCTTGGTGGTCATTCTTATTTTTCTCATAGTCAAGTTCCCTAACATCTAAGTATTTTCTACAATATTCATATTCATCACATATTAAAACATGAATTTTGTGTAACATGCCATTTATGTGCTTTGTATCTTTTATTTGTTTCATCCTTCCAGTAGTCTTATAAGGTAGGGATCATTAATACTATACTTTGATGAGGATGGTGATGTTCACAGTGGTTAACTCTGAACTAAAGTCACCTTGCATTGTGAGTGATCAGTCTAGATCCAGAAGTTGTCTGTTGATTCCTAAGCCTATACACTGCCTTTCTCTGGAAGGGTATAGGAAGAGTAGTTGTCACATTCTTTTTCTGGGATTGAGTTTTTTTCAATCTGGGCTAAATTAGATAATACTTACCTATTCCAACCCCTAATATCTTTCATTAATATCTACAACAAAGGCAACTATAAAGTTGAAATTTTCTAAACTGAGCATCTTGTTAGAAGGAAATTCTAAGTAAAGTTGTCTGAGATTATGTAACTGAAATATCGATTCCAAGCCTTCTATAGGCTTCTTCCTGGATCCAATCTCCAAAGGTCAAACAATGCTACCAATGTGTGTTCTTGTTGATTCAAGGTACAGTCCTGCGTGACTGTTGGGAAAGGGAAGCTGGAGTGTTCATTGGTGGGGCAGGAGTCATGCAAAACTCCAACAGCTACTCATTTCCCTCTGAGGAAAACCTTACCATGACTTGCTATCTGTACTGTAACTTACAGGCTCCTACGTAAACTGGCCTCCTGTTACTTTCTTCCTTCATCGCCTCTGCTGTATCTTTTGTTCCATTGGTTTAAAACATTGGTATCCTCATCATTCCTGGAACATGCCAGGCACTCTCCCATTTCAGGGCACATGCAATTTCCTCTGCTAGAAAAGTTTATCTCCAGCATAATATCAGCATGATATATTCTCTCTTTCTCTCTCTCTCTCTTCCCCTGACCCCCAGCTAGGCAACATAAAATTTTGAGTTCCTCCACCTAACATATTTTGTTCATAAAAGATTGGCTGAAATGTACCAAAATCTCAATAAATATTTGATGAATGAATGAACATTGGATTTCAATTAACATAATGTTCTTGCAGAGGAAAGCCAGGAATTTATCTTTAGGCTGCTGATAAAATCCTTTTTCCTTGTCATGGATGGTTCCATAGTGCCAGGTAACAGCATTACAGTGAGTGATTAGGTGGAAAGTGTGACCATTGTGCCTAGTCAAAATTTCCCTACTGAGATCTCAAGTCAACAACCTACCTTTGTACCTTTAGGAAATAGAAAAAGAAAAACTAACTAAACTCAAGTGAGCAGGAAAAAAAACAAGGAAACAAAAATATTATATATTTTAAACAAAATAGAGAATAGAAAAACAATAGAGAAAATCAATGAAACCAAAAGTTGATTCTTGAAAAGATCTTCATAACTGACAAACCTTTAGGTAGATGAAGAAAAAAAGAGAGAAGACTCAAGTTACCATAATCAGAAATGAAAGTAGAGACATTACTATCAATTCTACAGAAATTCTGCAAAGAATTATAACAGAGTACTGTGAACAATGATAGGTTAATGAATTGAATTAAATAACTTGAATGCAATGGACAAATTCCTAACAAAACTTGTACCAAGACTAAATCACCAAGAAATAGAAAATATAAATAGACTTATAACTAGTAAGAACAATTAATCAGTAATCAGAAACCTCTCAACAGAGAAAAGCCTTGGACCTCATAGTTTCACTGGTGAGTTATACCAAACATTTAAAGAACTGACACCAATCCTTCTCAAACTTTTCCAAAAATTGGAAGAGAAGGGGACACTTTCTAACTCATTCTATGAGGCCAGCATTACCCTGATTCCAAAGCCAGACAAGACACTGTAAGAAAGGAAAACTACAGATCAATATCTGATATGAACATTGATGCAAAAATTCTCAACAAAACACTAGCAAACTTAATGGAGCATATTAAAAGGATTATACAGCATGACCTAGTAGAGTTTATTCTTGGAATGGAAAGATAGTTTAACATACCAAAATCTGTCAGTGTAATACATCACATTAACAGAATGAAGAAAAAGAACCACATGATCATCTCAACTGATGCAGAAAAAACATTAAAAAAAATCAACACCCTTTCATGATAAAAACACTGAACAAACAAGGAATAGAAGAAAACTAGCTTAACAATACAATAGCCATATATAAAACACTCACAGCAAACATCACACACAA
The DNA here is from genome assembly GCF_041146395.1 of Eulemur rufifrons. Lineage (NCBI taxonomy): Eukaryota > Metazoa > Chordata > Mammalia > Primates > Lemuridae > Eulemur > Eulemur rufifrons. Next base: position 26,103,297 of record NC_090987.1, on the reverse strand, counting down.
TAATTAAAGACAAACTTTTCCTCCTAGATTAGGAACGAGGCAAGTATGGCAAATTTCACCACTTCTGTTATATAAAACATAGAACTGGAAGTTCTAGCCAGAGAAAAGAAATAAAAGACATCCAAATCATAAAGAAAGGAGTAAAACTACCTCTGTTCACAGATTATATGATCTCATATGTGAAAAATCCTGAAGATTATACATACCCACTCACACACAAAACCTTTTAGAACTAATAAATGAAGTTAGCAAAGTATCAGGATACAAAATCAATACACAAAAATTGGCTGCATATTTATACACTAACAATGAACAATCTGAAAAGGCAATTATGAGAACAATTCTATTTACAATAGAATCAAAAACGATATGATACGTAGTAATTAACCATGAAGGTGAAAGACTTGAACAATGAAACTACAAAATATTGCTGAAAGTAATTAAAGAAGACATAAATAAATAGAAATATATCTCATGGATTGGAAGACTTAATATTGTTAAGAAGTGAATAGCATCCAACATGATCTAGAGATTCAATGCAGTCTTTACCAAAATCCCAATGATATTTTCTCCAGAAATAGAAAACCCATCCAAAAATTCACATGGAATTCCAAAATGAACAAAATTATCTTGAAAAAGAAAAATAAAATCGGAAGACTCAAACTTCCTGATTTCAAAACTTACTATAAAGCAAAAGAAATCAAAACAGTGTGCTATTTGCATAAAGACAGAAAAATATAGACCAATGAAAGCCTGGAAATGAATACTCACATATATAGTGCGGTGATTTTTGATCGAGGTGCCAAGACCATTCTGTGGAGAAAAGACAGTCTTTTCAGCAAATGGTGCTGTGAAAAACTAGATACCCACATGCAAAAGAATGAAGTCAGACCCTTACATAACACCATATAGAAAAATTAAATTAAAATGAATCAAACACCTAAATGTAAGACCTAAAAGTATAAAACTCCTAGAAAGAAAACACAGGGAAGAAGCTTCAGGAAATTATATTTGGCAATGATTTCTTGCATATGACACCAAAGGCATAGACAATAAAAGCAAAAATAGGCAAATTTGACTACATGACACAAATTTAAAAGCATACATAAAGAGACTTTAACATAGTAAAAAGGCAACCCACAGAATAGGAGCAAATATTTGCAAATCATATATCTGATACGGGATTAAAATCTAGAATATATGGAGAATATCTAAAATTCAACAAAGAAGAAACAAATAACTTTTTTTTTTTTTTTTTTTTTTGAGACAGAGTCTGGCTCTGTTGCCTGGGAGTACCGTGGCATCAGCCTAGCTCACAGCAACCTCAAATTCCTGGGCTCAAGCAATCCTCCTGCCTCAGCTTTCCAAGTAGCTGGGACTACAGGCACACGCCACCATGCCTGACTAATTTTTTCTATGTATATTTTTAGTTGTCCAGATAATTTCTTTCTATTTTTAGTAGAGACGGGGTCTCGCTCTTGCTCAGGCTGGTCTTGAACTCCTGACCTCGAGCGATCCTCCCACCTCGGCCTCCCAGAGTGTTAGGATTACAGGAGTGAGCTACTGCACCTGGCCAGAAACAAATAACTTGATTCAAAATGGTCAAAGGACTTAGACTTTTCTCCAGAGATGATACAAAAATTGTCAATAAGCACATAAAAAGATGCTCAGTATCATTAATCATTAGGGAAATGCAAATCAAAAAGTACAATGAGATATCACCACATACCCATCAGGAGAGCTACTAACGGGAAAAACAAAAAAGAAAAAAAAGAAAGGAAGAAAAAGAAAGAAAGGAAAACAATAATAAGAGTTAGCAAGGATATGGAGTATTTGGAACCCTTGTGCATTGTTGCCTGCAATGTAAAATGGTACAGCCACTGTGGAAAACAGTATGACAATTCCTTAAAAAGTTAAACATAGAATTACCATATGATCCAGAAATTACACTTCTGGGTATGTCAGGGTGGCAGTCTGCCCTCGGTTCTTGGTGTGCTCTTAGCCAGAGAATGACCAGACACAACAAAGTGTCAAGTCCTGGTCCTCTCACTCCTTGCTTGGAAAAATCACAAGTGGGCCAATGCGATGGAGTAAGCTCAGGCAGGAAGCAGTTTCACAAGAGCAGCTCTTTATTGAAAAATAAAATGGGTGTGTGTCCACAAGTGGACAGAGAGACAAATTGAATAAGTGACACACTGACTGAGTGACTGACAAACTCACTAACTCACTCTCTCTCGTGTGCGCACGCTCACGCTCTCTCTGAATGCTCAGATTGTTTCCTTTTATTAGCTCAGTCTGGGGAGGGCTCTCAGATGTGTGGGATGTTAGCAAATGATCAACAGGTGTCCTCAAAATTCCATCTGTGTATATAGGAATTCCCTCTCCAAAAGCCCACCTGGGGGGTAGGTGAACCACACTGCAGATTCAAACTAATGGCATAATAATCACCCTTAAGTTACTCTAGGTCACTTTCTAAATCCTATTAATATCATGGCTGGGCTGGGGAATTCCCAGATTGATAAACCATTCCCTCCTTCCCCAGGTGTAGCAGTTGAGCAGGATAGGATTAAGGGTGGGGCAACACCAAAATAGAGTGCTTGCCCTTATCCTTGTTCCCAGGTGGAGCAATTGCTGGAACCAGCACCAAAGTAAGGAACACTTGTCCTGAGAAGAGCTGGAGATCGTAACTATCTACCCAACAGGTATATACCCAAAATGATAGTAAGCAGGCTCAAAGAGATATTTCAACACTCATGTTCATAGCAGCATTATTCACAATAACTAAAATGTAGAAGCACCGCAAGTATCCATCAACGATGAATGGATACCCAAAATGTAGGCTGAGGGATGAGAGAATTGGGAGTTATTGTTTCATGGGTACAGTTTCAGTTTTGCAAGATAAAAGAGTTCTGGAGATGGATGGTGGTGATAGTTGCACAACACTATGAATGTATTTAATACTACCAAACTGTACATTTAAAAATGGTGAAGATGGTAAATTTTATGTTGTATGTATTTTAGCACGATAAAAAATGAGGACAAAAAAGAATCTTTTATGACTCCTGCAAAATGTCACTAAGGAAGAAGTTTCCTGCCTGTGTTTTCAATATTGATGGAACTGGCATATTTTGGGAAAGCATACAATATAAAATATTATTACTAAGAAGTTTATACCTAGTTTCAAAGCCTCGGCAGACTGACTCATATTCCCATTTGATAAAAACATATCTGAGGACAGTGGACTTAAAACCTTTTTCTACTCACCTTGAAGTTTCAAACAGCTTGTCAGAAACACACCTTTTTAGGGCTGGCTACAATGGCCCACACCTGTAATCTAAGCACTTTGGGAGGCTGAGGCAGGAGGATCATTTGAGACCAGGAATTTGAGACCAGCCTCAGCAATATAATGAGACCCTGTCTCTATTTTAAAAAATAAAAAAAAGGAAACTCATCTTTTTTAACTCAATAGACATTTAGTCCTATACTAAGTTGTAGGTTCTTTTAAATTGATCTCTTGAGTTACTATTCCCTTCTAGAGTCAATTCACTTTGCATATGGGTAATTTTTTTTTTTTTTTTTCTGCTAAGAAGAGCTTATGTAACTTGAAGTTAGGAATGAAATATAATAACATTTCTTTAATATTGGGTTATCTCCAGTCCAATTTAAAACATAGCAAGTAGTCAAGATATATCTTTGGGTTAATTCTTCCTGTTTTAATTCAACTCATTCAAATAAAAGTTGACTTAATGATGAGTGTGTGTTCAGCATTCTTCTCTGAGCTATAGGATAACAAATCTATGGATGCTCCAGCATATTTGGAGAAAGAAGAGTGATGTTGCAGGATTTCTCATCTAGGGTCTGTATTAGACACAGGGAGGCATTTGGAAATGTCTCCAGTGCTTTTGGTTTTCATAATGATAGGGCACATTGATGCTATTAAATATTGGGCATTCAGGAGTGTTCAATATCCTGCAATATGTGGAACAGTCCCACAGAAGCAAGAATCACGGTGCCCAAAATGCTAATGGCCCTCCTAGTTGAGAAAGACTGTGGGAATTAGGTAGAGTTAGAGGAAATGACAACTCATGCTGAAATGAAGTGGTTGTTAGGCAATGGGAGCTATCAGATGTGTTTAAGCATGGGGGAGACTTGATCAGCTTTAGATTTTTTCAGTAGAGCACTTAAGGAGTCATACATTGTTTATCATCTTGATGTAGCTCTGTCCATGGCACTATAAGCAATAAAATCATCAAAAGTAAGGAAAATTTAGTAGAGAAGAAGAGATCCTAGCAAAAGTGGCATGCTCATCTCTAAACAAACTAGCATGCCCAGGTAATGGGACATGTTCATTGGCTTATTCTAATCAGACCTACTCTTAGAGCTGAGGATGTGGCCAATCTTAAACAAATCACCTAGTGGAGAATAGAGTGCTATTCTAAGGAAATTCAGTGTTCTTGCAGATATTCAGATGAGGAGAAATAGGAACACACGATAGGAAATAACACATAAAATGATTGTAGAATAGTATATGAGAGTACACATGAGAATTTAGAAACTTATCCTTCCAAAAGCTTGTAAGTTTTGCAATGTTTAGCATAGAACCAACTGTTTAGCAAACCTCCAGTAAAAACCTGCTCAACTGTATTGTGATAAGTGTAATACATTTTAATTTTAACTTTTGCAAGAGAAAGATCTAAAGTTGCAATCGATTGACTGCCTAAAATATACTGATTTTATCTATGTAAACGACAAATTTTGTTATCTGCAGAGAAACAATAGTAAAGATATTTATATACTAGGTGAAAAACATAAAAATGTAAAACATGAATAAAAAAACTGGTGTTAATCTGAAGGTATCTGATGACAAGTGTGAAAGCAATTAGATAAGATTGATTAATATAGACAGGTGCAATCAGCAAAGTCTTCATGGAGGAGAGGGGTCTGGAAGAACAGAGAGAACTTGAGTAAAGGGGTAAAAAATTGGGGCAAACCAATGTGACTAAAATAAACAAATGGGATGAAAAAAGATGGACTAGGCCTAGTCCCAATTTTGGCATTTACTTCTCTGCAGTTGATCCTTTTTAGTCTCAGATTTCTGATTCTGTAAAATGTAGCTAATGATGCTTATCTTACAGGAATGCTGTGAAGGTTTACTGAGATGGTATGTGACATAGCTCCTGGACCTGTGCTCAGAACGCTTACTCAGGTGCTCTCAATCATTTGTTTGTTCATTCTTGATTTTTATTTTATTTATTTTATTTTATTTGGAGACAGAGTCTCACTCTGTTGCCCAGGCTAGAGTGCCATGGCATCAGCCTAGCTCACAGAAACCTCAGACTCCTGGGCTCAAGCGATCCTCCTGCCTCAGCCTCACGAGTAGCTGGGACTACAGGCATGTGCCACCATGCCCGGCTAATTTTTTCTATATATATTTTAAGTTGTCCATATAATTTATTTCTATTTTTTTAGTAGAGACAGAGTCTTGCTTTTGTTCAGGCTTGTCTCGAACTCCTGACCTTGAGCGATCCTCCCGCCTTGGCCTCCCAGAGTGCTAGGATTACAGGCATGAGCCACAGCACCCAGCCTGTTTGTTCATTCTTGAAATGAAAAAACTTAACAGTTTCTCTGTGACAAAAGTCAAAATTGTGAGATCTTGGTTTCAAGGCAGCTAAGGATCAGCTTTGATCATTTCAATCTCCTCTAACCAGTCAGCTGAGCTGCCCCCACTGTAGGATTGGATCCTGCCTTATCAGAAAACATATTTCATCTATTCATATATCCACCTCTATTCATGAACATCTGAGGGAAAGAGACCTGTTCTCACCACTGTGCAGACGCTACCGTTACGCAGGGTTCCTGCACAGAAACCTCTGGTCAGAATTAGGCCACCATTCATCACACCACACCTACCTTCCCCCACTAGTCTCCTTGACTAAGTTCTTGAGAAAACCGCAGGGATCAATGCCACGAGACTAGAGATGATTGAAATGGAATCCAGGACTGAAACTTCTATTGTGTACCCTGATTATTTCACTCGACAAATATTATTAACAAGTCATTGGGATGTCTGCTTGTAAGGCTTGTTTTCATCTTCCAGTTGGATCATTTGTCTTCTATTATTTACACCTTTTTATAAACTTTTCTAAGAATGACTGTAGTATTATTTTGCAAAAAGTAAATTTTGTATATGAGTCTCTGAATTAAGAGAAATGCCCTTATTTTTCTTGCATCTGCCATGTATTACTTTGCATTCACTTATTGATCTTAGCTTTCCTTTCTCTTCCTTTTGTACCTCAATCTCTGCCCTCCAGTTCTCACCCCACAAATCTTTTTTCTGTACATTTTTTGGTTTAATTTTCTGTGGTAGTTTGATCCTTCTCTGACCGACCCTAGTCATAGTAGGAAGAATGGCAGACAAATTGGGATTGGACCAAATTCTAGTGACAGGCGCTGTTCTTCATTCAGAGCAGGTGCGTGCAAAGCCAGACGGATGCTTCATGCAGGCAAAGCCATCAGCTCACTTAGCATCAAGGTAGCTGCCGCTGCCTTATTCCGAGCTCATTGCTTTAAATGAAAGTCGGCTTTAAACATTCATTCAGATCGATTTATTCAAAAGTGTTTAAGGTTGAGCTGAGTTTATTACTACAGATGTGGTTGGGGCCCTTAGAGTTTAGCATAATGTTTCATCAATTGCAGTGCCAAATACACCCATGTGGTGTCTGTTGACAAGGGTACAGGGGTCTTTTATAGCAAAGCAGAGATAGCGGGAGAAGGTTTGCTAGAGAACTTGTTCCCATAATACTCCGAGGGGGTTAAAGTTTATGAAGATTTTAAATCTTTCCTCTTGGCTTGAATTATCTTTTTTTTTTTTTTTCTTTTTGCCCATCCCTGTCTCCAAAGAAAGCAATAAGCCTGTCAAAGGAGGAATTAATTAAGCAAATCAATCAGTCAGTTTTATTAAGGAATTACAAAACCCAAGTGGAGCATTAATTATTCAGATAATGGGATATCTCTGAGCCTTTCTTTTCAATTATTGATAAGCTGCTATCTATCATTCAGACTGCTTTAGTACTGATTTAGCTGTGAATGAAGCCAGGTCATTCAGCCAGAGCATATGCTAGTTATGAACAGCATTGGAAGGCTGCAGTGAAAAAACAAGGTGGGCTTTTGTGTCCACCTAACGTGAGTGCAAACAGTAACCGTCACAAAGCAAAGACCAGGCTACACCACAGACTTTTCGGTGAAAGACTTGCTACACTGACATCACCCACCTGATTAAAGATGCACACTGAGGCAATGAGGCCAGGGGCTTCTTTTCCTTTACCACTGCAGTCCCCAACCTCCAGACTGCGGGCTGGTACCTGTCCATGGTCTCTTAGGTACTGGGCTGCACAGCAGGAGGTGAGCAAAGCTTCATCTGTATTTACCGCTGCTCCCCATCGCTCACATCACCGCATAAGCTCTGCCTCCTGTCAGATCAGCCGCGGCATTAGATTCTCATAGGAGCATGAAACTTACTGTAAACTGCACACATGAGGGATCTAGGTTGCTCGCTCCTTATGAGAATCTAATGCCTGATGATCCGAGGTGGAGTTGAAGCGGTGATACTAACGCTGGGGAGCAGCTGCAAATACAGATTATCAGCAGACAGGTTTGACGGCACAGAGACCATAATAACTCAATTGTTTTCAGACTCATATCAAAACCCTATCAGTGAGTGACAATTAAGCTGCATCTGGTGGTGGGCTTTAAGTCAGAATCCACGCTTATTTTAGTCTGTGCATGGCCTGCCCATTATTTTAGTTACCACTTCCATCCATGCCTCTTTCCCTCACTGCGCACTTGTCTTGGTCACAGTTTTGCTAAGCCCACAAGCTTATCCTACCTAGCAAAATGAGTAAAAAACAAATGTCACTGGAAGGCTTCTTTGAAAAGGGGGAAAGACCCAATGATGAGACAGCAGAAGACTCCAGCACTGCCAACAAAATGAAAGCTGCATTTAAAAGAAAATGCCAAGAGTCCTACTTAAATTATGAGTTCGTCACAACAGGTGATTTACATTCTCTAAGCCTGCTTTGTATAATACGTGGCAACCAGCTATCCAATGAAGCCGTGAAACCTTTAAAACACCTTTGCCACATGGAAAACAAGCACCCTGCATTAGAAGACAAGCCTTTGAAGTTTTTCAAAAGAAAAAAAGTGAACACAAAGAACAGAAGCAATTATTGAAGGCCAACACATCATCAAATGTGTCTGCACTGAGAGCATCATTCTTAGTGGCTAACCGCATTGCTGAAGTTAAGAAGCCCTTTACTTTTGGGTGAAGCATTGATCCTGCCTGCTGCTAAGGACATTTACCATGAACTTTTAGGAGAGGCTGCAGTTCAACAGGTAGCATGTGTTCCTCTTTTGGCTAGCACCATAACTAGGTGAATTGATGAAATAGAACAGGAAATTGAGGCACAATCGTTAGAGAGGATTAATGAGTTGCCATGGTACACAATCCAGGTTGACAAGTTTACTAATGTTGACAAGGCAATAATGCTTGTTTTTGTGTGACATATTTTTCAGGAGGATGCGCCTGACAATACGTTATGTGCACCTTTGTTTCCAACCAACACCACAGCTGCAGAACTATTCAAGTCTTTGAATGATTACATATCAGGAAAACTGCATTGGTCATTTTGTGTTGGTATGGAAGCCACGGATGGAGTGGCTGCCATTACTGGATGGCTTTCTGGTTTCACTACTTGGGTCAAGGAATTTGCTTTTGAATGTGAGTCTACGCATTGTGTCATCCATAGAGAAATGCTGGCTAGCTGAAAAATGTCACCTGAACTAAACAACATCTTGCAGGATGTTATTAAAATTACCAACCACATTAAAGTCCATGCCCTTAACTCACGTCTGTTTGCACAGCTCTGTGAGGAGATGGACACAGAGCACACACGTCTTCTATTATACACAGAAGTGAGATGGCTTTCCAAAGGTAGGTCACTGGCCAGAGTTTTTGAGTTATGAGAGCTGCTCCAGAGATTTCTTTTAGAAAACAATCACCACTGGCAGCACATTTCAGTGACACAAAATGGGTCACAAAACTTGCTCACTTTTGTGACATATTCAACCTGCTCAATGAACTCAATCTGTTGCTTCAGGGGAGAATGATAACTGTGTTCAAGTTGGCAGATAAAATGGCTGTATTCAAAGCCAAACTGGAATTATGAGGGTGATGAGTGAACATTGGGGTTTTTGACATGTTTGAAACATTAACAGAAATTTTGAAAGAAACTGAGCCAGGGCCTTCTTTCTCTCAGATGGTGCATGATCACCTATCTCAGCTTTCAAAAGAGTTTGAGCATTACTTCCCAACCACAAAAGACCCCCAAACTGGGAAGGGATGGATCCATTGACCCGCTTGTGAATAAGCCAGGTGAATTGACTTTGTCCATGCTAGAAGAGGATCAACTGCTTGAGATTGCAAATGACAGTGGCCTTAAAAGTATGTTTGAGACAACTTCAAATCTCCATATGTTCTGCATTAAAATCCCAGATATATCCTGAAATTGCCACAAAAGAACTGAAAATCCTGCTTCCATTTCCAACATCCTATCTTTGTGAAGCAGGTTTTTCTGCAGTGACAGCAACCAAAACAAGATTACAGAGTAAACTGGACATAAGCAACACACTTCAGGTGTCAGTGTCTCCCATCAACCCCAGATGGGACCGTCTAGTTGCAGGAAAATGAACTCAGGGCTTCCACTGATTTTTCACTATGGTGAGTTGTATAATTAGTTCATTATATATTACAATGTAGTAATAATGGAAATAAAGTGCACAATAAATGTAATGCACTTGAATCATCCTAAAACCAACCCCCTCCCCCAACCGCCGACCCCCCGGTCCATGGAAAAATTATCTTCTATGAATCCAGTCCTTGGTGCCAAATAATTTACCACATTTAGATTTCTTATTGGTCTTACAAGAATGGCTAAATAAAGCTGCACTTATAATAAAGCCAGTGAGTGTCAGCAAGAGAAATAAAAAATGCCCTTCTTTTTACATCTGCAGAAACTTTTCTTCCTTCCAGCATCAGGGAGAAAAATGTTTCCTATAATCTCAGAATTATTTGTAATATGTTTTGTTTTAGTGTTTAGATGTATATTGATATGTGTAGATATATACAGGTATAAGATTAAAAGCTCTGTTCAACTCTTTTCTGATTTGAAGGAGTTTGATCACTTATACTTTGTCTTATCAAAGGTTTATTGAGTGCCTACTATGCACTGAATCCCGATCATGCAAAGACTGAAATTACAAGGCACTCATGGTTCAGTGATAAAGGCATATACTAATAAAAGATTTATTTTATTTTAATCAGGTAAGCCATCAGTCCCTCAAAAACAAGTTCAAGATAAGCAAAATCAAAAATCTCAGTATGGCACAGAGGATCACAGCTATAAGTAAAATAAACAGATAATTTGTTTCTCATAAATCACAGAGGAAAATATACAAAACCTAAAGGGTCCACTGAAACTGTAAAGAAACTCCTATAGAATAAAGTGATTTATGGCTGGTACTGGGGCAAAGGGAGGAGGTGCTGGGCAGAGATTGAAAGTTTAGGAACATTTCTGGCACTTTATATCACTAATGGCTCAGTTTGGGGCTCGCTGGCCACAGATAGATACATTTCTTAAACTTTATGTGCTCGAGCCAAACCTTGAAACATTAACAATATATCTCAATACTTAGAAAATTCAGGAGTCAGCAGCAGCTTATTGGAAAACTGTTAAACAGCATTGCAAAATTACCTACTTCTCAGTTATTTCTTCCTCCCTGAACTCTTTTAGCACTTTATATTACTCACAATCTTTTATCATATCCTGTGGATATTCAGGCAAAGGCTCTAGCATGATGCAATATTAAAAGTTCCTTGAGGCAACACCAAAAGCATGACTCATAAGAGAAAATGTTGATAAACTGGAAATTCGTAAAATTAAACATGTTTGCCCTGTAAAAAAAAAAAAACACTGTTAAGATAATTAAAAGATCAAAGCCAAAGACTGGGAGAACATATTTGCAGATTGCATATCAACAAAGAAGTTGCATCTAAGATATATAAAGAATTTTCAAAAGTCAAAAGTAAGAAATCAATCTGTTAAAGTGGGAAAAAGTTTTGATAGACACTTTGCCAAAGAAGATATATAAATGGCAAACAAGCAAATGAAAAGATGTTCACCATCATTAATCATTAGTAAAATGCAAATTAGAACCATAATGAGACACTACATACCTATTAGAATGGATAACATTTTAAATCTGACAGTACCAAATAAATATGCAGGGCAACTAGAATTCTAGTATGTTAGTGGCAATGTAAAATGGCACAACCACTTTGGAAAATAGTTTGGCACTTTCTTATAAAATCAAACCTATACTTTTCATGTGACCTGGAAATTTCATTCAGTTACTACCCAAGTGTATTGAAACCTCGTGTTCATGTAGAAACCTGTACATGAATGTTCATAGCAGTTTTATTTGCAATTAACCAAAACTGGAAACAACCCAAATGACTTCAATAGATGAAGACAATATGGTAAATCTATTCAATGTGCTCATCAATAAAGAGGATTGAGTTTTTGGTATATGCAATGAAATAGATGAATCTCAAATGCATTATGCTAAGTGAAAAAAAGCAGACTAAATATCTACATATTGGATGATTCCATTAGTATGAAGTTCTGAAAAATGCAAAACTATAGAGACTGAAAACATATCAGTTGCAGCCAGATTTGGGGAGAAGAGGGAAAGTTTGTCAACAAAGGGCTAGCTTGAGGGAATTTTTTGGGGGGAGGAGATGATGAAACTATTCTCTATCTTGATTGTGGTGGTGGTTCTATGACTATTCATTTGTCAAAACTCTATACACAAAAAAGTCAACTTTTACTATATAAAAATTGAAAAATAAATTTTAAAAAAGAGATTCTTGAGGATGGGAACTATACTTTATTAATATATACTAATAATAATAGTTTAATAAACATTTGTTGGGTAAAAGATATCAGTGTTCAAACTTGAAACTTTCACAGTTGTTCAGACGTAATAGGTGAAAGTTGGAATAAACTGATTTAAAACACCATACTTCTGCAAATAGTTTTATTTTGAAGATTTTGTATAAGTCCTGGAAATTGGTTCTTTATGCAAAAGACACATTTAATGGTGAACGAAACATCATGATAAAACAAGTTTGCCTTTCTCTTACTATTAGTCTTTGACTCAGTACAACTCAGTACTTGACTGACAAACAGGAAAAGGTGAATATTTGTTGAACACTTGAGATACTCAAGGGATTTTAATACATTTTGCATCGACTTTCTAGTTTATTCTTTAAGCAACGATTCAGGTAGGTATTGTCTTTGTTTTGCAGATGGGAAAGGTTAAGTATCTTGCCCAAGTTCACAATTGTTGTTAATGGGCAAAGACATGACTCAGCTGAGATTTTACTGGTTCCAGTCTATGTCTTGTCCATTAAAAAAACACTTTATATCAGTAATCAGACAAGGAGAGCAACAGGTTGGTTAAAGAAGAGCAAGGCACTGAGATGAACCAGGAGTTAGGGCTTAATCTGGGATAAAACCCAGAAACTGTAGTAAATTTGGAGCTGATACTCTGAACCCAGGTGGGTTGTGAGGATTCATATGCCAGGCCTAATATGACCAGGGCCAGATGAGAGAAAGAGTGTACATTAGGGAGGAAAGAGAGGAGCAGTTCTGTGCAGGTCAACTCATCATTAAAGCATGCCGATACTAGATGGCAGAGGAAAACACCTGCCAATGTTTAATAAGTTCCTATCATATGCCATATCTGTGGTGAGCAATGGAGTCAAAAGACAAATGAGACACAGTGTCAACCTTCAAGGAGCATAGAGTCTAGTAGAGGGACACAGCAGGTTTGTTTGTTAATTCTTTCCTTTTTAAATTAAAGCGTTACAAAGCATGCTGCAATAGTTGTAGGCACAGGGTACAGAGAGATCATGAAGTAGGGAGTAGTCATTATTTATTTGGAGGATTCAGTGAAGACTTCAGGGAGGGAGGGATGTTGTTGCAGAGTCTTAAAAGATGACTTGATTGGTCAGCTAGCCAGAAAGAAATGGGGCGGTGAGAACATTCTAGGAAGAGGGGGTAGTGGGACTATAAATTGTGAAGCTGCTACTGGCATGAAAACTGTGAGGAGTTGTAAGAAGTTCAACAGGGCTAGACCATGAGATTCAAGGCAAGAGTCTATGGAAATAAGATTGAAGCTATGGACAGGTGCACATTATAGTGAGGTTTTTTGTTTTTTGATCACAGCAAGAAATTTTGACTTTATTTCATAACTATTTGAAATTTTTGAAGGGTTTTTCAAATAAGCATAAGTGTTATGATCTTCTTCTTCTCAGTGCTATGTATATGCATTTTTACTGGGGTTTCTGTCCTGACTTTATTGGTTTTTGTCCAAATCTCCATTTTTGGACAATTATTTCTCTGAAAATTTGGCTAAATTGTCACTTTGTTCTCCCAAGTTTTGCCGCATTTCCAAGGCACTGACAATTTTGTATGAACATTTGCTGTATTATTTGGCTCAATCTTCTGATATATACACAGCTGTAAGCATGGTGAATTGGAAAGATCACTGGAATTGAAGTCAGAAGTTCTTGACTTAATCCTTAACTCAGCTACCAGCTCTCCCTGTGACCTTGAGCTACAATAGCCATGCTGAAATTTGGCTCAGTTAGACCCTTAGTTCTAAATCAGACCCTGCTGAGTGTTTGGACTTTGAAATACTTCTCATCTGGGCAATTTTGCCAACAATTTCATGGAGTTTCTTGATGTATCTCCATGGAACTTTTGGACTTCTCAGAGTATGGCTTGAAAACAACTTCCATAAAACCATGGCATCGACTTAATAAAACTCATTTATTTTTCTCTCCACTCATTTATTCCACAAATATTTACTTTCCATGACTAAGAGCCAAGCTTAATAGGGAGTCAATAAAAATGATCCAAGGGATAGAAGACAATAGTTTCTTTGCCTTAGAAATCTTGTGAATTCCAAGTCCCCAAATGAAAACAAAGGCTCTCTCCCATTCCCCACACCCCCCTAACACACACACACAGACTCTCGTGCACACACCCCACCACAGCTGCCAATTTCCCACGTTCCTGCAACTCTGTTTTGCTTGTTCATTAAAAGAGTGCCCCTTCAGCAGCACTGAGGCCAGGCCTCGGCTGTTCAGTCATTCTCAATTTGTCTCAACCCTATTATTTCTCCTACCAGCCATTTCAGAGCACATCTATGCCTTCCCTCCATTATTCCTCCATCTCATTTATTTTTTAGTATTTTCTCAACAGTTCCTCCAGACGCTCTCATTAAGCGCCGGGCTAATTAACCTCCTGTTTCTGAGCAATGGAGCTGCAGCGAGCTGCATGGCCCTGCAGGAGGGCTCCCTGCTCCATGGGAGGAAATCGGCCCAGCTCCAGTCTGCTCACGCACCTGCAATGGCTCACAACCGGACCTGGCACCTACTCAGCAAGGTTTTTTTTGTTTTGTTCTGTTTTTGTTATTTGATTTTTTTTTTCAAAACTGCTGCTCCTTATTCCAGACAAGGATGGCCCAAGCCATTCTCACTTACTGACAATATCAGTGATTGAAATCTCTCAGCCCCCAGAAGCCAAAGCTATCTATTAACTGTGCAGACATGTTTTCCATGCTACAGGCTCTGGAGGCACTTAGCAGCTCCTCTCTAAGATGCTCTGGTTCATGGCTAAGAGCAGAGGATACAGCCAAAGCCACAGACAAGCCGTGCACAGAATCAAGAGTGAGAGATCAGAGAGTCGTCCAGGAAATTTGAAGTATCTGAAATGACACCTCACCACCATGGCTTGTCCTCCCCATTTTTATATCTAAGCCAAATATGAACATATTTGAATCTCTTCGCCTAAGTTCCTAGCATAGCAAACTTTTGGGGGTCATGGTTGTTGGGACAAGTGTTCAGATCTGAGCCCCACATTTATAGGAAGGAGAGTAGTAAAATAAAACCATCTCCCTGTCCTATTCAATACATAGCTAAGACATGAATCTAATATTTTGCCCACCCCTGGCTGAGTCTGTCTAGGTTAAGATAACTGATGAGCAATTCTTTATTCATCCATCTTTGTATACAAATCCTATGGACAAACATTCTACCATAATAGCATTGTAAGTTATTAGAGGGCCTCTAAGTTTCCTTCCTTGCTCTAAATAACATTAGCGTATCATTTTATAGTTAGCGACACACTTTCAAGCCCATCATGTTATTTATTCTTTAATTGGATGAAAATGTTACCATCATTTAGGAAGCCTTGCCCAAAGACACCCAAATGAAAATAAGAAAACCAGAAAAAGAGGTGATTCTACTGCCTAAGTCTCTGGCGGTTTTCCTGGGCCCTAGGTTTAGCCCTGACGTTCACTCGCTCCATGCCAAACCCTTTGTTTCTTGCCTTCTCACTTCACATTCTGAGGATCTCTCCCTCCTGTCTCTCCCTGGGTCCCTGTCCCTCTTTCATGGCGCATTGGAACAGAAATTTTCAAGGCCTGACTCCATTTATGCACGTGACAATTTTCTTAGTCTTCTCTGTCTGGTAAATATCAAAGCTATTCTTCACCTGTTTTCTGATAAAAAGAGAGCACATTTTGATTCTCACTATTGTTGAGGTGTCCTTTGAAAAGTGACATGCATGAGGGATTCATACAATTCCTACTTTCATATTTTGTTCTCAGTCGCCCCTCCTTGCTTGGGTTGTATCTCCACGCTTTCCTCGCCATACCTTTGACAAAAAGAGGCAGGCTCAAATCTCATCTCTCCAAACCCTCAGTTTCTCTCAGGACTGCCGAAAGTAGAACAAAGGAAATAAGGTTTTATAGCTAGAGAGAAGCAGAGCAGGGAGTCAAGCCGTGTTTTCTAATTCCGTGTCCCTCCTGCATGACTCTGTGAAAGTCACTAAACCCAAACTGGCCTCAGCCATCTCACAAGTCAGCTGAGAAGATGAGCTAACATGATTTCAGAATTTGCTTCTAGCAACAAAATTTCACAATTTTATTTCATAAGGTAGAGAAAGATATAAAAGAAAGTTATTTTTTTTCCATTGAGCCAAAGTTCACTCACTTTCTACCAACTGATACCAACTATGCTGCTCCCTTTTCCCTTCTCCATACGGCAGTGCCTTAAGTGCTTGAGGCAACTTCCACTTTCTCTGAAGTTACCTTCTCTTTAGGCTAATTAATTTTCTCAGCAATGGACATGGCTTGGTCTTGATGCTTTGTGTTAACATTTCAAATAGCTTTGATACATCTATTAAAATATACTATGGGTTTTTGGGCTGGATGTTCCTTATAGAAAGCATAATTACAACCTATGCACTGGTTTGCTTCCTTTGCAACATTATTCCTACTTTTAGAAGATTAGATTATTTATTATTTTTTTCCCCCCTGATGACATTGGAAGTACAAAAAAAAGAATGCCATCAATCAATTTATGCTATGGAATCTCTGACATCCTAGGGACCCTGGTTGCCCTCACCCCAGATGCTGGCTGCAGACCCTTGGGCAATACTGCTCATGTGTCAGACACTGTTAAATGCTTTTCCTTCCTAAGTATTTAATAGTTATGACATTATTATGTATTTTTATTTCCACTATAGATGAAGAACTGGAAACTCAGCTTGTCCAAGCCCCACAGCTAGACGTGGTAAAGCTAGGATCAAACCTCATGGCTGTCTGACTCCAAACCTCAAGTTTTAGCCATTAGCTATGAAAGAGGATAAGGAGATCACAATGAAACATGAAATAAATTCAAAAGTAGGAGAACAGTATCTCTGATTCCAACTTAGATGATCGAAAATATCCTAACTCTCAGCTGAAAATCTGTTAAGGAAGGATTAAGCAGATGATTTAAAATAAAACAATAAACTAGAGGTATCTTTCATTGTGATGAGGACAAAAGAGTAGAACATACAACTAGCTTTCAGCATATCAGAAGGCACTTTTTAGTTGAGCAGCTAGAAACTTGGATACAGGGCAACTCTGTAGATCAACGCCCTGGTTGTTCTCCAACTTTGCCAGCCGCTCCTTCTCAGGCCTCTTGCCTATCTCTTGAATTTTATAACAAATGCCCAAGTGCCTAGTACTCTGCACAGAAGCCTCAGTTCTCCTGTACCCACAGTCTCTTCCTAAGTGTCCTTCAGCTCAAGCTGAAATCAGCCTCTGATCTAGAAACATGGCAGGCAGAATTTGGGAGTCTTATAGCCTAAACTAATTATCAATCAGAAAGTTACTGGCGCCTCATATTTTTTCTTCTTTGCTATTGAAACTCCAACTTTTCATTTGCTGCTTTTTATTAAAATACAACTATGTGTCAAAGAGTAACACTAACTAGGCATTTCATTATCAGTATGTTGGTTTGTATTTATAGGACCTTTCTTGCGAAAGCTAATAAGAGGAGCCAATACTCAGCTGATATGTAAAGTGTGGTCTCAGATGTGCAGGTCTGGGGGGATGTCCTCAGAGAGCCAGGATACAGCGTGGGAAGACAAGAGCAGGAGAAGAAAAGCAGACCATGGGGCCAGGAAGGAAACTGGGGGGTGTAAACTCATATTAAGTATCTCTGAGCAGGCACTCTGCTGAACGCTCCCTGGAGTCTACCTCATTTGATCTTCACAAAAATTCTCCAACATAAATATTGTTACCCACAAGTAACCCACGTTGTGGTAGAAACATTCTCAGAGAGGATAATTCATAGACCCCAGATTACTGAACCAAGCAATGATGATGCAGAAATTTAAATCTAAGTTTTCCTCCGTAGCCCGAGCTCTTCTTCAAGTATGAGCTTGTTTCCCAAGTAAGGGCAATGCTTAGGTCTTTGAAGTGATATTTTAAGTGGACTTCATAGAAATCTGATGTCATCAGATGCTACTAAATAAACCCTACACCACAGTGGCATCACCGTATTTGGCAGACTGATCTTTGGTACATTGGGAAGCCAGAAGAGCTCTTGGCAAGGTTTCCATCTCTTCCATTCTCTTTGCTCCAGGTGCCGACCTCTCTCCTTTCCCTTGTGTAAATCCACATTTAGTTTCGTTGTTGACAGTATGGTTTCCTATTCTCTCCCCACGGCCTCTCCCTAAAATTCTGATATCTTCTGCACCCAGAATTTGTGGGAACTTTTGACAGTCATGGACATAGTGAACTACCATTGCAGATGAAGTGTGGCATAATTTTCAGAAGTGCTGGATTTAAAGCAAAAGTCTGAGAATCACTTGTTTTAAATGAGAAGTTTTTGAAGAAGAATTTGAATTTGAACAGGGATTGGAGCATAAAATAAAAGGAATAAAGCTTACAAAAACAAGTGTTGAGACACAGGGCATTAAGAAGAGTGAGGAATTCTCCATGGCGTGCTAAAATCCCTAAGATCGTGCTCTTGGGTTAAACTCTTATCCTTAAATGTGTTTCCTTTCATTATAGAAAACCCAACTTATCTTCTAGCCCTTTAGGTATTGTTCTCATGTTGTTGTTATAATCTGAAAGATGGGTTCTCTAAAGTGCAAGTGACAGGTTTTTATTTTCTGCACCTAGAGCCCAACCCCAGAATCTTGGCCACCTCATTCATGCCTTGTTGCAGGTGGCTGTATTCAGAAGAGCTGCAGCAAAGGTCTGGCCTCACGTTTTTATGCTATTTTGCTGCCTTACTTCTCAGTTCATGCACATGACCCATAACCATAGCTGTGTGGACTATTTTTTTTCCTTCAATAATTTCTTTCACAGCAAGCTTGATTCTGGCAGCCAGCCACACTAGAATCATCTGAGACTGGCTGCACACCAAGCCCTTTAGAACTTTGGTCTGCACCTAGGGAGAAGATCACTCTGGGGTTTCAATTCCGGCTTGGCAAGTTGACCTTGAGTAAGTTATTTAACCTTTCTGTGACACAATTTCTTCATCTATAAAATAGAAGCATTAATAACATAAAGCTCATAAGGTTGAGGATTTAATACAATAATCCAATATAAAGAGCTTACTATAGCACCTAGTACATAGTCTATATTCAATTAATATTAGTTATTAATAGAATACTTACTTCATTCATCTTTCTTCCTTGTCAAAACATTCCTTGACTCCCAGAAAGAAAAGACTCCTTCTTTCAGAGAATATTTTCAGAAGTCCCTTGTCCCAATATCTGCTTATTATAAAAATAAATGAGTAAATTAAACTCTAAAAGTCATTATAACCTGCCTGTCTTGTATTTGTTCTATAATTTACATGCTGTGGAACATTCTCACTAGTCATTCAGAAGGCCTTCAGCTAGCAAGAAGAAATTCTCTTCCAAGTTATAGGCCAAACTGATGGGGGGGGGTCATAGATGTCAAATATCTGGCTACCCCTAAAAGTAAGTCAAAAGAAACAATTCTAGGCTCTATAAGGACATTTGTGGCAACAAACTTAACCAGTCTGAACTAGCAGCTCATTGTCTAGGCCTTGAGAGACACCATCACCAGTCAACTCAACTACATTGTGCTGACTACTTTTGGATATAAATAAAGTTATTACACTAAAAACTACTTCATGCATTTACTAAGCATACCCTTTGGGAATGAAGTCCATATTACAGTTTGAGTTTTTCCTGACTAGCCCATTTTTGCAAGATCTTAACCTGGAAAACTCCCTCCAATGTTATATATGTTATCTGACACATCTGTCTCTTGGGAATGAAGGATATCTGATCATCTCATTACACAAAGGTGTTAAGGGTAACATGCATTAGTGTTACTAGAAGAAATTGCCTCTTAAATAAGGAGCCTGGACAGGTCAGTGGTTAATCAAAAGCAGTGAAGTTTGATAAACTTTCAAGCATCAGTAGGTAAGATATTTGAAGATAGGGAAGTACTGGGCATCCGTCAAATCACACCACTGAAATGACTCCTCTGACATATAAAGTATTTTCGTAGCTACTTAGTCATTCACACAAGATCTTTGGTGAGAACAGACTGTTTGCAAGTTAGAAGTGTGACAGCAATAACCAAGGCAAGCAAGGTAGACATGTACCAATAAATTAAAGAATTACTATGAGTATGAAGTATAACAAAGGTATGGAATCAGGGCCTGAAGCAGTTTGGAGAGTCAAGGAAGCCTTCCTTGCAAATTTCCTACTGAGTTCTAGTAGAAATTTTATATGAAAGGGAGATTGACAGGAGAGGAAAAAGCACTTTATGAAGGGAGACTAACACCTGTGAAGGCCCTGAGGCCATTTACAAAGTATTGAGAGAAGGTGGCTATGACTAGAACACACAGGGTGAGGGAAAGGGACTTCACAAAAGGTTAATGAGGTAGACAACAGACAGAGCGCCCAGGCTCAATTTATTCATAAACTATGGTCAATGGTAGCCACAAGAATATTTAAAGCAAGGGAGTGATCAGATTATATATACGCTTTTAGAAAGCTATCTCGGCCAGGCGCGGTGGTTCACGCCCGTAATCCTAGCACTCTCGGAGGCTGAGGCAGGCGGATCGTTTGAGCTCAGGAGTTCGAGACCAGCCTGAGTGAGCAAGAGTGAGACCCCGTCTCTCCTAAAAAACTAGAAAGAAATTAGCTGGACATCTAAAAATATATAGAAAAAATTAGCCAGGCATGGTGGTGCATGCCTGTAGTCCCAGCTACTCGGGAGGCTGAGGCAGGAGGATTTCTTGAGCCCAGGAGTTTGAGGTTGCTGTGAGCTAGGCTGATGCCACGGCACTCTAGCCTGGACAACAGAGTGAGACTCTGTCTCAACCAAAAAAAAAAAAAAAAAAATAGAAAGCTATCTCTGGCTCCATGGTGAGGAATAGCTTAGGTAGAAAGAGGAGAAGAGTAATGGTGAGGGACCACACAGGAGCTATAGCAGAAACCTGGTAGCTTGAACCAGAATGGAGGGAATAGACAGAGAGGAGTAGGAGGATGTGAGACCACCCGTGGTAGGAATTGATAAAATGTTGCATTTTATTATATATGGAATCTGAGTGCAAAGGAGATGTCAAGGATGACCCTCGGTTCTCTGTTTTGCTCAGCTAGATGGATGACGCTGCCCTTTGCCGAGGCAAGACTGCCTGGGAATTACAGGTGCTTCTTGTCCCAGATGGCTTGTGAATTTGTACTCTGATCACCCCTTCTGCTTTGGCACACATTAATTATGGACCACATATAGAATGGGCAAAGCACAAAAATATAACTTTGGAAAAAATAAAAGAACTATTTGTACAGTCCAGAAGCACAAAATGAAGATAGGGGCTAAAAATATTTTTTAATTATAAAACATTTTAAAAATAAAAATGATCGGGGCTAAAGTTGCAGGTCTTCTCACTCTATATTTTAAAAAAGATGGTGTCAGCCAGGAATTCTGCTTTTCTAGGAAAAGGAAACTAAATGCTCTAAATTTTAGAAAGTGGCTGGATCTAGGCCCTTTGAAAGCACAGGAGAACTCCCACCATTTGTACAAATGGGCTATGGAAAAATCTTTGATTATTAAAATCTGGCTTCTATTAAGAGAAATGAAAACTGATATACTGACCTATAAAGAATGTTTATAGCAGCTTTATATGTGATTGTAAAAAATGGAATCAACTCAAATAACTCTCAATTGAGAAATGGATAAGAAAACTGTGGTCCACTCATATAATGGGAAACTACTTAACAATCAAAATGACTAAACTATTGATACATGCCACTGCATGTATAACATTCAAATACATGATGCTAAGAGAAGAATCTAGATTCAAAAGTCCACATACGTTATGATTTCATTTATATGACATTCCAGAAAAGGCAAAACTATAGGGATGGAGAACACTTTAGTGGTTCCCATGGGTTGAATGGTAGAAATGGATTGAGGATGAGACTACAAAAGGCAGCAGAAGAGAATTTTGTGTATGTGTGTGTTGGAAGGGAGGTTGATGGAGCTGTTTGTCTCTCAATTATGGTGGTGATTTCAGGATTCCATGCATTTGTCAAAATCCTGACTGTATGCCAAAAACAAGGAATTTTGCTGTATGTTTATTTAAAAATATATTAAAAATTAAATGTCTCAGAATGATATGCAGAAAGACACAGACTTAGATGCTATACCAGGAAATGAGTCAAGACATCCACTGGTTCTGTGGCTAGGTCTGCAAAGTCTTTAACACCATCGCCAGACAAGAAACCATACTCGCACATATAAGACCTAGACGTGGAAAACTAGTGGGGATAGTTGCAAAACTACTAGAAGTGAGAGACAAGAATGGGGACAGAAAGAGAACTAGAGAAAAAAAGAGAAAAAAGTCTCCATTAAAAATATGCCTATAACCCCAAATTCCAAAAACACATGAAAAAATCAAATACCAAGTAAGGCAGACAACAAACAAGGAGGAGGAGGAGGAAGGAGGTGGAGAGGAAGAAGACATCATTTTTCTATATAAAACTAATGTTATAATCAGACAAAGAATTTAAGATAATCATGTTTTAGATGTTTCAGGATGTAACTGATGACATACATTTCATTAGTTTCTTTCTTTCTTTCTTTATTCTTTTTTCTAGAGACTGGGTCTTTCTCTGTCACCTAGGATGGAGTGAAGTGATGTCATCATGGCTCACTGTAACCTTGAACTCCTGGGATCAAGTGGTCCTCCTGCCTCGGCCCGCCACGTAGCTAAGACTACAGGCATGTACCACCATGCCCAGCTAATTTTTAAATTTTTTGTATAGACAGGGTCTCACTATGTTGCCCAGGCTGCTGTTGAACTCCTGGCCTCAAACAATTCTCCTGCCTCAGCCTCCCAAAGTTCTGGGATTATAGCCATGAGTCACCACACCTGGCTCTTTCATTATTTTAGAGGAAGAAATTATTTGTAAAAAATTGGCTGAAATAATATACACGTGGATATAAAAAACAATTAGAAAATATTGTATGATCAAAATTTGCTATTGATATAAAATATTGTATTAATAATGCCAGCTCAAGATAGGCCACAGTCACGATAATACTTAGAGTTTACAAAAATTTGAAAAATCCATCCCCAAGCACAGAGAGACAAAGAGGTAAAAGAAGTCTAAGATATTATAACAAGAAAAACAACAGATCCATTTCACTCATGAATTCAGATGCAAAAATTCTAGGTCAAATATTATCCAGTTGAATCCACTGTTAGGTATAAAACATAATGGCCGATTTGAGTGTATCCTAGAAATGTATATTAATGAATTAATAGAGAATATCTGTATAATTGTTTCAAAGATTCCATAGAACACTTACTAAAATTGAATATAAATGTATGTTAAAAGTTTCCAGAAAACTAGGAAGAGAAGGAAATGCTCTAACATTAAAAAGTGTGTATTATATCATTAGCATTATAATAAACAGGAAATGTTAGAAGAATGAAGAATGAGATAATACACCCACTTTCATCAATGCAACTCCTTGAGTTTGTGTAGGAGATTCTAGCTACTGCAACTGAAACAAAAAAAAAAAGCTTAAATTTTAGAAAAGAATAATCAAAATCTCATTAATGTAAATGATAAGAGACTTTATATGAAAAATTTAAAGAAACTATGAATAAATTTTAGAATCATGGGGGAGTTCAGCAAGATGGCAAGATAATAAGAAAACCAAACACAAGTCAGTTGAATTTCCATACTCCAGAAAATGTAACTAAAAAGAAAACAATAACATAAAAACACCAAGTAGGCAGGAACAAATCTAACAAAGGATATGCAAAATGTGCACTTAGAAAATTATATTTTATTTATTTATAGTCAGTAAAGACAGCCTAAAGTAGTGGAGAGATACTATGTTCAAAGAAGAAAAGAATTAATATTGTAAAGTTGCCAATTATTTCTCTGATTTATCTATAGATTTGATAAACTGAAGTTTTATTTATTCATTTATTTATATTCCAAAATATTTAGGGGGTAGAAATGTTTTTTGTTACATGGGTGGATTGTATCATGCTGAAGTCAGGGCTTTCAATGTACCCATCACTAGGATAGAACACATGTACCTGATAGGTAGATTTTTATCCCTCATCCCCTTCTCACCCTGTCCCCTTCTTAGTTCCCAATGTCCATTACACCTCTTTATGACCATATATATCCCTAGTTTAGCTCCCATTTATAAGTGAGAACATGTGGTATTTGTTTTTCCATTCCTGAGATACTTCACTTTGGTTAATGGTGTCCAGTTACATCCAAGTTGCCGCAAAAGACATTATTCCGTTCCTTTTTATGGTTGAGTAGTACCACATTTTCTTTATCTACTTACCCATCAGGGCACTAAGGTTGGTTCCACATCTTTGCAATTGTGAACTGTGCTGCGATAAACATTCTGGTGCAGGTGTCTTTTTGATATAATGATTTATTTTCCTTCAGGTAGATATCCCGTGGTGGATGGCTGGATCAAATAGTAGGTCCACTTTTAGTTCTTTGAGGAATCTCCATACTGCTTTCCATAGCAGTTATACTACTTTACATTCCCACCAATAATGTATAAGAGTATATTTGATAAATTGAAGTTTTAAATACATGTATAAAAGGATAAAGAACCATGATTAGCCCAGACTCTTTTGAAAAAGAAGAATGAGGAGAGGAAACTGGTCCAACCTGACATCAAATCTTACTAAAAACCTGCAGAAATTAAGTCCATAAAGCACCACGTAGGAAGCAACAAACTGACGAGAGAAATAGAGTAACAACCTCAAAACTGACTTGTGCATTTATGACAAAGATGGCCTGTCATACCAGTGGACAAAGGTGGCAATACAGCATTAATTAAATGCAGTTTTAAAAAATTGACTATACACTGAGAAAAATTGTATTTGGATTTCCCACTTTCCATCATGTACAAAAAAATCAGATGTGCGGGTGTGTATTTAAAAGTGCACTGCGAAACAGCTTATATGTCAAAGAGGAAATTGTAACAATGGAAGTCATAAAATATTTAGAACTGGATGATGATTAAAGCATGACATAACTGAAGTTAGGAGTTTACAGCTAACACAGGACTAGTGGTAAGTTTAACATTATAGAAAATAATTTTCAAAAAAGGAAGAAATTGAAGATTAGAAATAAATGACTTGTGTTCAAATAAGGTACTACAGAAATACACAAATTTTTTTAAAAAATATAAAAAAGGAAAAAATAAAAAGTAGAAAATTAAAGAAATAAGAGAAAAAAATAACGAAAGTAAAATGTCCAGTAAGTCTGACAAAAAAAAAAAAAGGAAAGGAAGAGAGAGGGGGAAAGGAGAGGGAGAAGAGGGAGGCTCAGAAGGGGGCAGGCCTATGTTCATAATATTAGGACTAGAAAACAGAATAAAAAGACAAATATAATAAGTATTTTAAAAAATAAAATAAAAATTATACATAATTTAGATAAAATAAACAATTTTCTAAAACAACACATAAACTTCCAAAACATGTCAATAAAAACTCAATAACCATTATGTACATTGTAATAAAATTTCTTCTGTTTCAAAAGGAAACCAGTCACAGATGAATTTATAGTCAAGTTTTCCCAAAATCTTAAATAGGCAAATAAATCTGATCTTTAGAATTTCTCAGACTAGGGCCAGGCATGGTGGCTCATGCCTGTAATCCTAGCACTCTGGGAGGCCGAGGAGGGAGGATCACTCGAGGTCAGGAGTTCGAGACCAGCCTAAGCAAGAGTGAGACCCCCGTCTCTACTAAAAATAGAAAGAAATTATATGGACAACTAAAAATATATAGAGAAAAAATTAGCCAGGCATGGTGGTGCAAGCCTGTAGTCCCAGCTGACGCCACAGCACTCACTCTAGCCCAGGCAACAAAGCGAGATTCTGTCTCAAAAAAAAAAAGAATTTCTCAGACTAGGACATATGATTAAGTTTACCAACTCATTTTTCAAGTTTAGTTTCACTTTAATTCTAAAGCAAGCAAGGGAAAGTATAGTAAACGATAATTACAGGCCAATTGTATCGATGAAAATATTGACAAATTCCTAAAAAACAGTTAGCAAACCAATTTCAGCATCATGTTTATGCATTGCTTATCATAAGAATGCAATGATTGTTTAAATCAGAAAACTTATTAAAGCCATCCTAATGTAATTCAGCATATTAATAATTAAAAGAAGAAATACAAAATAAGATCTTCTCATCATACTTACTTCTCAGTAGAGCCAGAAAGCATTTGATTAAATTTTACATTTGTTCATGACAAAACTCTTAACCAATAAAATTATCAGAAAACTTAATAAAGCTTATAAAGAGTATTATATTATTTTTTTAGAGCTGATGTAACAAATTATGACAAATGTCTTGGCTTAAAGCCACACACACTATATTTTTGTTGTTGTTAGAGGCAGGGTCTCGTCTATTGCCCAGGCTGGTATGCAGTTGTGTAGTCACAGCTCACTGCAACTTGGAACTCCTGAACTCAAGTGATCCTTCCATTTCAGCTTCCCTTGTGGCTAGAATTACAGGTGTGTGCCACCAGGCCCAGCTAACTCTCAAATGCTTTTTTTCTTTTTTTGTTTGTTTGTTTTTTTGTTTTTTTGTTTGTTTTTTTTTTTTGGAGAGACAGGGTTTCACTATAGTGCCCAGGCTGGTCTTGAACTGCTGGCCTCAAGCAATCCTCTTGCTTTGGCCTCCCAAAGCAGTGGGATTACAAGTGTCAGCCACCGCACCTGCCCCATACACATTCATTATTTTACAGTTCCGTATGTTAGAAGTTTAACATCGTTCTCACTGGATGAAAATCAAGTTGTGAGTGGGGTGTAGTTCCTTCTGAAGGCTCTAGGGGAGAATCTGTTGCTTTGCATTTTTGAGTTTTTAGAGGCTGTACACATTCCTTGGTTTGTGGCCCCTTCCCCATCTTCAACGTAGGCATTGTCTGGTTAAGTCTTCACTTTCCACCACTCTGATCTGCTCCTCTAACTCCCTTTTCCACTTTTCAACCTTTTGATAACAGTTGGCTCAAATAAAACAAGATAGTCTTTTCATTTGGAATTCATTTTAAAGTTACCAATCTTAACTCCATTTGCAACTTTAATCCCCTTTTGCCATGTGTTTTGAAATGTTCACAGGCCCTGGGATTAAAATGTGAATGTCTTTGGAAGGCCATTATTCTGCCTACCACAAGTACATAAGAGTTAGATTTGTTTTCTGCTAAGAATAACCAAAATGTTAGCAGAGATGGCTTAAATAAGAAGGTTTTAATTTGTTTCATGCTATGAGAAACAACAATTTAGGACGATATGAGAACCCAAGGATGACATCTGGGACTTCAGCTCCTTCTACTTTTCGGTTACACAATCTCTGATGCAAAAATGACTGTTCCTCTAACAGGCAACATATCTGCATTCTAGGCAGGAAGAAGAAAGTGGAAGAGGGAAGGGGCAGTCCCTGTATAAAGAATGCAAAAAGCTTTCCCAGAAACCTTCAATGTGCATGTCATTATCCAGAGCTGTGTTTTTAGCTGCAATGGAGTTTAAAAAATAAGATTTTTTTAAAAATCTGGACATATTGCTGCCCTTTTCAAAATCAATTACCTATTAGTAAGATGGAAGGGGCGTAATGAATACTGCATGGGAAAGTAGCAGTGTCAGCTACTGAATAACCATCATCATACTTAATGGTGATATTTTAGAAGCATTCTAATTCAAGTCACGAATAAGGTAGAGATGTCTATTATCACTGTTTCTACTCATTCTACTGGAGGTTGCAGTCAATGCAATAACAGGAGGGATAAGAAAAGAAAGGAAAAAACCATAGAAAATGAGTATATTGGAAGTACGACATAATAAATTCAGTTTTGGAAGCATTTTGAGGCACCTACAAACTATCAAATTAAAAATATTATTTAATTGCATATATGGGTATATGTGTGGGGATGCCAATTTGAGTCATTAATAAACAAAGGAAAAATCTGGATGATTGAGTATAATTGCCTAGGGATAAAGTAGAGAGTAGGGGTAAAAAGAGAGGTGAGGAGACTTAAGACTGAACATTAGAGAATTACAATATTTAAAGGTAAAGCTGAGAAGGATTGTCCAAAGAAATAGGGGTAAATACAGATGTCAACAACATAAACAGAATTTCCAGAGAAAGAAACTAGAACTGTTCTATTTTGCTGAAAAGTCAAGAAAAAAAAAGAGGAAAAAAATGTTAAATTTATTTTAGGATGTGGTAGACTTTGATGACCAGGACACAGAGTGGAATGGTGGGAATTTTGATGTGAGCCTGATCAAAGGGACCTCAAAAATTCATGGGATCACAATAGTCGAGAAGTGGAAACAACCTAAATGTTCATGGACAGATAAATGGTAGAGAAGATGTGGTATATTCATGCAATGAAATATGCACTATTCAGACTTACAAAATAAAGGAATTCTGCAATATTTGATACCATGGAGGAATATGGAGGAAATTATGCTCAGTGAAATAAACCAGTCACAGAAAGACAAATACTGCATGATTCCACTTATATAAAGTATCTAATAAAATAGTCAAATCCACGCGATCAGAGAGTGGAATGGTGGTTTCAAGGGGCTGGAGGGTGGGAAGAAATAGGGAGGTACTAATTAATGGGCATAAAGTTTCAGTCAGACAAGATGAATAAGCTCTGGATATTACTATACAACACTATATTTACAGTCAACAATAATGTACTATACACTTAAAAAATTGAGTGTAAATTGCATGTTGTTTTTTTACAATAATAAAATTCAGTGCAAGGGAAATAAAGAAATTGAAGCAGCATGAAAATCTTGAAAATTTTAGTTTTAAGGTGAGATGTAGGGTAGCATTGGGGATGAGAGTGGAGATGAGAGTAAAATTTTATTTATGAGAGACTAAAGTTTTTCATCTGCTAATTCGGATGATTCCATAAAAAGATCTGGCAAAAGTTCCAATAAAAGGAATGACAACCAAGAATACATTGTGCCTATACAGGTAGGAAGGAATTCTCATTATAATAAAATGGATAATTTCTTTTTTAAAAAAAGTCATAAAGGGAGAACAATGGGTATAGATAGAAAGATGGAAAGACACAGGAGCTCTCATATGATGGCTTCAATTTTCCCTGTGAGGTGAAGAATAAGATCATCTGCTGAGAATTGGCAAGAGCAGATGGGGAGAGCTGGAAGATTAATGAAAATGGGAGAGGTTTAAAATAGCCATTGTAAAAGTTGGAGAGAAATTGACCAGACAAACATAGTAGAATTTTTGGATAGCACTATTATTGGGATTCCGCTGAGTTTGGCAATCATAAATTCACAGTGGAATCACACTGTTATGTGAAATATTTTCCAGGAAAACGTGATATTTTGTGGCAATAGTTTCATCCAAAGTTTGGGTTTGGATGAGATCAATAAAGGACAGAGGGGAGAAGGATTTCACATTTATGTAGAGTTTAATTGTAATGATAGGTCAAGCAAGCCAAGCTGGGTAGGAAGGAGAGTGAAAGCAGGTTAAAAGCCCATGGGTAGCAAGACAAACAGGGGTCAAAGTAGTAGGTCTGAACATGCATGGTAGGGCTACTTGAACAAACATGCCGGAAAATGGGAAATTGAGGCCAGAGAACAGTAACTTTGAACTAGTGATTTTAAAAGTAAAATCATTCCAAGATTAAGACAAGGAGCAGGAAACAATATTTAAGAAAGAATTTGAGACTATGAAGAAATATGTAGATTATAAAATAAACATTCCAAAGAGGAAAAGAATGGTTTAGGATTGCAGTGAAGGCAAGCGGCGCAGAGCGTTTGGGCAAAACGGTGCAGTTTACAATGTGAAATGGAAGCAAGATGGACTTATCCTTTGGGTATTGATCAATGAGGACTGAGCACTGGGCAGTGCCATGAAAATAGGGTCCCTGAGGGCCCAGTGAACCCGAGCATGGATGGGATGCTTTTCTATATTCACAGAATATTCTAAAAATCACCAAATAATGTTCCCTCTAGGACGAATCGGTCCATCTCAATGAAAAGTTGCATCTTCTATTATTCATCAATTTCCTGAGAAGCCTAGACATAGAAAACCAGGGAGCACAAATGATGCTAAATGATAGCATGAGCACATTATGTAAGGTTTTAAGTTTGGCTCCAGAGTCAGCCTTTGATCAACCAGGAGTTTGGGTGCAGTTATCTGCCATCAACCCTCCCTCCTTCCCCCTGTTGCCCCTCAGAAGCCTCAAAGCAGACCCCAGTGCTCTAGGATCTACCCTCTTTTGTGCTCAAAGCCATCAAATGGTGACAATATGTTTAGATTCTCATTCCCTTTGGGTCTTGGAGACTGATTGGCTACTCGGTCAAAACAATTTATGCAGAGGCGCAAATGGCTGAAGGTAGCACGGTGCATTGTAATGTCCTTGCAACCAACTCTTAACTCAGCTTATCAGTGCTCTAGTCTAAAAGAGTGATGAATAGTATGAGTTTCAAGCCCTGTGTGAGAGAGAGTTGGAGAGTCTTTTTTGGGATGGAAAGATTTTTAAATTTCTCAAGTTTATTCTTTAATTCATCCAACATCTGAAAGCCTGTTATATCCCAGACATTGTTCAAGGTTCTGAACATAAGAAATGGCTAGACCAGTGCCCCATGCCTCAAACAATTTATAGTCTGGAAAGAAGACAGACATGTAACAAAAAATTTAGGATAATAGATGCTACAATAGAAATCTAAGTGTACAAAAGAGACATAAAGGATGAAGTGGTGAATCTTTATTCTCTTATTTCCTCTGGGAGCTTGTTCTATTAATGACCCTTTTTCTTCTATTTCTTTTATGTTTCTTCTCTACTGATTCTTTCTACTCATCCTATAACTCAAATCTTTTTCATTGAAAAACAAAATAAAACAACAACTTATTATTAACTCTGGACATCTTTCCATTTATCTATTTTTCTTTTAGCCTTCTTATCCAAAATGTTCTGTCTTTCTTTTTTTTTGAAATAGAATCTCACTCTGTTGCCTGGGCTAGAGTGCCGTGGCGTCAGCTTAGCTCACAGCAACCTCAAACTCCTGGGCTCAAGCAATCCTCCTGCCTCAGCCTCCCAAGTAGCTGGGACTACAGGCATGTGCCATCATGCCCAGATAATTTTTTTCTGTATATATTTTTAGTTTTCCATATAATTTCTTTCTATTTTTAGTAAAGACAGGGTCTTGCTCTTGCTCAGGCTGGTCTCGAACTCCTGAACTCAAACGATCCACCCATCTCGGCCTCCCAGAGTGCTAAGGATTACAGGCGTGAGCCACTACGCCCGGCCCAAAATGTTCTTAAAATTGATTTCATATTGAAATGACCTGAGGGCCTTTAAAAAAATTTTGATGCTTGGTCCTTCGGCCCTAGAGATTCTGATTTAATTCATCTGGGAAGTAGGCATCAGGATTTTCAAAGTCTCCATGGGTGTGTTCTAACACACAGCCAAGGATGAGAGCCACCATCTAAAGGATGATGAAGACTGAGCACTCCAACATATGTATAGGGCAGGACATATTAAGCACTCAGTAAATGATAGCTATTATCACTGCATTAATCAATAAACATTAGTGTGCTTTCTGTTCATGGATGTCACAATCTAGTTAACAGAAAACTGGTGGACAGATTTACCTGACTGAGGTTGAAATGACTTAGTAATTACTGGCTGCTCCAAATTTATTTCATCTTCAAAATGTTGATAGTGCCAAGGCGAGACTCTTGGCACTCAGTTTCTCCATCTATAAAATGGGAAAAATCACTTTTTTCTAAAATCACTGGGTTGGTGAGAGGATTAATTAGTTTATCTTTGTAAAACACTCTGCAGAGGGGAAAAAAATAAATCTATAAGAGCAAAGGATTATGATCTCCCTGAAGCATCTATAATTTGAAGAGAAATTTACAGCCAGTCTGGTCAGTGAAGCCTGAAGTTTGGAACCTCCCTCTTGCTACCATGCCTTGGAGCACAGACTGTTGCTAAACTCAATGGCTTTCATTAAGCCTTTGGTAAAATGACTATGAACTAGTTGCTGCTGAAAATATCCATGACCTTTGCTCGTAAAGCTCTAGGTGAATGTTCAATCCTACATGTCCCCAAAATGCCACCTTTTTTATACCTTCTCTTGGGAAAGTGAGTAGTGGAAGTGAGGAAGAAGTGTAGATGGGACACCCCTCCCCTAAACCTATCAAGTGGATGATGTTTCTCCACAACTAAACTGGACCTTTAACTATTTCCCTCGAGGACTTCCTAGTGACTGCTTTCATGCCCCATTCCAGTAATATTTAATGTTTCCTCACCTTGCCATTGTGCTCGAAGGTCCTCATAAGGACACTGAAATAAAAATGATGGTTCCTGGCATCTGCGCAGAGTAAAACAAGAGAATGTTACAAATGAGAAAATAGAGCTGGGGTCTGCTTCCTTTCTTTTGGCAAAAGAACCTGCTATAGAAACGAATGTAGATGAGGGGGCACTGAGCCATATATAAGTGAGTAATTATCTACTGTTACAGGCCTTATTATCTCTCCAAATGTTTGCTAAAATTCTGTTGGGCAACCATCTGGACCCAGAGATTTACCCGTGGATAAGAGTGGATTGTTGTTTTAACTTGAGATGGGAAAATTTCTTTCTCTAATTCTTTCCTGTCATCTTCTGTTAAATAATTTAACTGAATGTCTCTTACATAGCTCTCTGTGAGTCCTTAGAGTAAGTGGATTCAGTGTGATATACTCATATAAAACATTCTTTGAAAGTTTTTTTTTTTTTTTCCTCTTTCCCCCACCAGAGGATCTAAGGACAGTTTGCCATCTGTTGTAAGAATTTCATTAATGCACCTATTTTCTCTTCCTTTTTGCAAGAGCAGTCAGTCCAAATAATTTGCGGCCCTCTCCTGTTACGGGAAGGATTCGCTGCCCAGAAGCCTCACCCCACCACCGCTAAGTCCCTGCTCTCTCATTATGGCTTTCTCTCAGGTGGCTTTGTTAGCTCCGAACAACAAAGCCTGTGTCCCAAAGCCTGGCTGGTTATCAATAATTTAACAACATGTCATAGACAACAGTGAACCATGCTGCTAGGCTTGAAATATTCCTGGGGCTCACCGTCTATTATGCTGGGCTTTTCTCAGCGCGCAGTGAATGGAGCACAGGTGGGCCCAGCATTTTCCCAATTCAGAAACTTACAAGATAAGATAATGGCACAGGGGAGGGTTTATTTGCATTACAAAAGATTCCATGCTTTACCAAACGGTTCACTTTGGGTATTCTTTAAATTAAGAGCTCCTCTTCAGCAATTAAAAGTTTATAGACTTAATTCACTTGGGGCTTTCTAGAAAACACTCCCGCAGAAGAACTGCGTTATTCAGACCCGATGGCCCTCCTTCAGACTTGACTGGTCAAAAGTCTGTGCATAAAATATTTGAAACATAACATCCAAACACCAGAATTTTTGCATCAGATTTTCTCCTGGTACAGATTTCATCTCAGTGTCTCAGTCTGATGCACACAAGCATAGCTCCAAGTCTGCTACACCTGACCTGAGCACATCGACCCCACGTCCTCCTGTTTTCCTGTAGCCGCATGACCTGGTCACTCCTCACAGTGCCAGATAAAATACCTGAAGGCATCAGACAGCAGTGCAGAATGTTCTGTTCTAGTGGTTGCATTTGGGAGACAGAGGACGGTTTGTAGTGCAATCCTATCACATACAACCACAGAGATACCCAGACATAGTTGTATCTTCCCTAAAGTTTTCTCCAGTGTCACAGGTCCCCGTCAGTCCTCCTCCAACAAGTGCCCAGGCTCAGGTCTCTGGTCTCCATCCTCCTGGAGTCTGTTCCCACTGCCCCCACCCAAATCATACAGAGAATTCTGCCCTGTTCAGTCCAGCTTCTGCCTCTCTATTGTCATCTATCACTGTGCTTAGCTAAGAAAGCACTCTCCAGCTGTCAGAATCCTCTATTCTACCCCTCCTGCCTTTATTTCTTTTATATAATAAGATTTTTGGTTGCAATTAAACTGAACCTACCTTCACTAGGGAAGTTTACTCCCTTTGAGACTTGCATGTTCTCAAATATCAAAGAGGACATGCCCATGTTTGGAGCATGGCCTGAGATCATTCATCACAAATTGTCAGAGCAGTTTGGACAGGGGGCAATTATAACATGCCCATGAAAGCCAGAGAATCATCGCAGAAGAACTATTTCTTACATTGTTCTGAGTTATGTTTGCCATTTGGCTTAATAAGCCTTAGATCAAGGCAGAGTGATTGGGAGCTTCTCGAGATGGACCAGAAGTGGCTCCCAATCGTGGGGGTTTCCATCAGCGAAGAGTTGTGTTTCTACAGGAATTACGTTAAAACAGATCTGAGAGCTTAGTAAGGAATGTGAGTGGTCAGGGGTCAGGTTCAGGAATAAGAAAGAGCTCCTTTCCTCCTAGGTCCTGCCTTTGTTGCTAGGCTTTATCACGAACTCTCCTCTCCTGTCACTATCATTACAGTCTGGGTCTACCTTGCTCTCCAGGAAGAGCAGTTTCCTTGCTGGTCTCCCTGCCTCTCACCCCCTCTAAGATTCTTGGATGTCAGGGCCACAGAAATCTTCCCAAAACACTGCTTCCATCCCATCATTTTCCTGCTCAAAAAGCTGCCCTGCTCCTTGTGTTCCTGCAGTTATAAGAGACAGCACAATATACGTTATTGTTCAACCCAGGACACATTTGAGAATGAAAAATAGCACTTTCAATATTTATGTCAAGACCACTAAGTGTAAATGGAAAAGGCCACCAGTAAACAGGTGTATAGGGTCACTTTAGATATAAGCTTCCCACCTTGTGTTTCAAACTATGCATGTAACCATATCCCTTACACTTAATAAGTTCATCTTATTTTTTTTTAATTTCAGAATATTACGGAGATACAAACACTTTGGTTATATATATTGCCTTTGCACCACCCGAGACACAGCTATAAGCGTGCCCATTCCCAAGATAGTGCACAACACATCCATTAGGTGTGAATTTACCCATCCCCTCCTACCCCCTCCCACCTGCCCAACACCAGATGAATGTCACTTCCATGTGTGCATGTAAGTGTTGATCAGTTAGTACCAATTTAATGGTGAGTACATGTGGTGCTTGTTTTTCCATTCTTGTGATACTTCACTTCAAATAATGGGCTCCAGCTCCATCCAGGATAACACAAGAGGAATTAGTTCACCATTATTTTTATTGCTAAATAGTACTCCATGGTGTGTATATATATTTATATATATACACATACACATACCACATTTTATTAATCCACTCATGGATTGAGGGGCACTTGGGTTGTTTCCACATCTTTGCAATTGTGAATTGTGTTGCTATAAATATTTAAGTATGGATATCTTTATTATAGAATGTCTTTTTTTCCTTTGGGTAAATACCCTGTAGTGAGATTGCTGTATCAAATGGTAGTTTTAGTTCTTTGAGGTATCTCCATATTACTTTTCATAGAGGTTTTGCTAGTTTGCAGTCCCACCAGCAGTGTATGAATGTTCCTATCTCTCTGCATCCATACCAATATTTGTTGTTTTGGGACTTTTTAATAAAAGCCACTCTCACTGGAGTTAAATGATATCTCATTGTGGTTTTGATTTGCATTTCCCTGATGATTAGAGATGTTGAGCAATTTTTCATGTGTGTGTTGGGCATTAGTCTATCTTTTTTTGAAAAGTTTCTGTTCATGTCCTTTGCCCACTTTTAATGGGGTGTTTTATATTTTCTTGTTAATTTCCCTGAGTTTTACACAGGTTTTAGCTATCAGCCCTTTATAGGATGTGTAGCATGCAAATATTTTCTCCCATTCTGTAGGTTGTCTGTTCACTGTAATGATAGTTTCCTTGGCTATATACGAGGAACTATGAAACACTGAGAAAAGAAATTGCAGAGGATGTAAACAGATGGAAAACCATACCATGCTCAGGGATTAGCAGAATCAACATTGCTAAAATGTCTATACTACCCAAAGTGATCTACAGATTCAGTGCAATCCCTATTAAAATACTAACATCATTTTTTGCAGATCTAGAAAAAATAATTCTACACTTCGAGTGGAACCAGAGAAGAACCTGTATAGCCACAGCAACCTTAAGCAACAAAGATTGGTAGATTGGGAGGCATCAATCTACCAGACTTCAAGCTATACTACAAGGCTATAGTAAACAAAACAGCATGGTACTGGCACAAGAACAGAGACATAGACCAATGGAACAGAACTGAGAATCCAGATATAAAACCATCCTCATATTGTCATCTGATCTTTGACAAAGAAGACAAAAACATACACTGGGAAAAAGAATCCCTAGTCAATAAATGGCACTGAGAAAATCGGATAGCCACATGTAGAAGACTGAAACAGGATCCGCATCTTTCACCTCTCACAAAAATCAACTCACAATGGATAACAGACTTAAATGTAAGACATGAAATCGTAAGAATTTTAGAAGAAAATATTGGAAAAACTCTTATAGATATCAGCCTAGGTGAAGATTTGTGAGGAAGACCCCAAAAGCAATCACAACTACAACAAAAATAAATAAATGGGACTCGATCAAATTTCATCTTATTTTAAGATCGGAACACTACTGGTACTACTAAACATAGTAGCAGCAATGGCAACCACAATAGTAGCAACCACTCATAGAAGAGAACTCTTCTGTATAGCAAGCATGCTGTCTCACTTATACTTTTGTTTTCACTCTCCACGATATTTCTGGGAGATCAGGGCTCCATTATTGGCATTTTAGAAATTGGTAAACTAATGCAAAGAGGTTTAAATACTTGGCCAAGGTCACTCAGCCAGTTAAGTGACAGAACTGAAAATTAAGCCCAGGACTGTTTGACTC
Source organism: Eulemur rufifrons (assembly GCF_041146395.1). NCBI lineage: Eukaryota > Metazoa > Chordata > Mammalia > Primates > Lemuridae > Eulemur > Eulemur rufifrons. Next base: position 26,066,410 of record NC_090987.1, on the reverse strand, counting down.
CAGGCTCGCTGCTGTTTTGGCCAACACCATCTCCTTATACTTTTTAAGTGCTTTGTAAAACACATGAAGAATATTTAGAATTATAACTGATGGAATGTTCTCTGGTCTGAATTTTGTCTTAGCTGTGTTGCTTAATGGCTTTGTGCATGCCCTTATTAACGTTACTCTGTTCCTTCCCAACCCTGCAGCTTTGCTTATGCTGTTATCTCTAAATTTATCGCCCTCCTATGTTCTCCATGTCAATCTATAGTTGATCCATCTGGCAAAGTCCAGTTTAATTTCACACCCTCTGTGAAACCATAGCTGGCTACTCAATTGACATTACTCTGTCCCACCTGTATCCTCCCAGACTTATTATCCTCAGTGCAGTACACAAATTTGCATTAGATTATAATTTTCCCTTTCAGTTGTCTAATTGCTTTCTGTTTGTTATTCTTCTCTCCCCAACCTGTATTCAAACCTATCAAAAACAAGGGACCTCCCAGAACAAAATTGAACTTGAAAATTGGCCAGATTAATACAGTTTTGGCAGCTTTTTAAAAAACAAACTCAGTTAATAAGAGATTAGATAACTCGTTCACAATGAGTTATTCATATCCAAAATAATCATCCTAAAAGAATTTTTAACAATTTAATATTGTTTTATGTCCCCAAAATGAGATGTTATGTAGCATTATTAAGACAGTTTGAAACAAGATTTTTATTTTAAATGAGTGGAAATATATCAAAACAGCAAACTTAAAATATTATTGCTTTTTATATAAATATTTCAAACTGGTTTGAGTTGTCTCATCTCATCCTGTGCAGAGGAAAAGTAACCTCTAATATTTCCTTCACACTCATAATGGGAAAAACACAATATTCTGCTGCCTGGACCAGAAAAATCAGTCAGAATCCCAGGGATGCTTTATAGTCTCAAGTTCACTAGAAACTCATTTGGGGAGACCGAGGAGGAAGCTGGTCTGGTTGCGTTGCCTCAATGACAATGCATTGAAATTCCCGATGAAGCTGAACAATGTCCACACCATCAGCTTTCTCTGGCTTCATTCCTTTTGCTAATAAATTGGTGTGAATTTTCCTGGCCATGCTGAAGTCATCTGCCAGCCTGTGACTGATAATTGTATGTGGGAAAATAACTCAACAAGTACCACTCAGATGGCCAGCAACCTGCTCCCACTCTGTCTCCAGGCCCAGGGCAGCATGCAAGCCCTGGCTGCATGAGGTGATGGCTTTGGGCCTGGTGGAATGAGCACTTTCCAAGAATCCTCAGAGAGCCACAAGGGGGAAAGGAGGAACAAAAGGGACAGAAGGCATTCTGGAATACCACAGGTGCAGGATATTATGGCCACTAATTGGCCAAAGATTATACCAGTAGGAAATCATACGGCCTATTAGCAAAACACTTCTCTGAGTTACTGCAGGGTCAGTCCAGTGAAAAATGACAAAGTTAGTCAAGGTGTTTTTCCTTTTTTTTCTTTTGTCCCAGCATCCTTAGGACACTTCTGATGCCTAAGTCCTTTTACCCTTCGCTTTTCTTTCTCTAGCTCTCTCTCACTTCTCCTAATAAAATAATAATAATAGCAAACATTTATAGATTGCTTGTTATATACCAGGAACTACACTTTTCATAGGCTACCTCTTTGATCCTTACAGCTACACCTTGAATTGGCCACAGTTTTTATCTTGACTTTAAAGAGTCAAGGAAACTAGGCTTAAAGTCATTTATGAATTTACCTGGAGACAGAGCTCGTTAAGTGGCAGAGCTGGGACACAAAGCCGGGCAGGGCCACCTGAGTCCTGAGCTTCTGAAGCTACATACGGCATATGCCAAATTCACTCATGCAGCTATTTTTCTGCCAAGAAGGAATGTGATTTTAGAAACTGGTTTACTCTTAGATTACAGACATAACCGATCCGTCTCCCAATGTTGTTTGCATTAAAAAAAAAAATTAAAAACCAACCTCAGGGTAGAAACATAACATGTTTGTTTAATGGAATATCATCCCCATGATACGTAAGACTTCTTCTGTGTGTAAACCCAGTCTTCTTAATCAGAGTGTGATTTATTCTAGAAGAAATATAACCTCTATTGATCGTGGGACTAAAAGGGTAGGTGCTCTTCTGAGTTGCCCAGAAGCTCCAGAGATGAGTAGAGTCTTTCTCTAGCCTCACATTCAAATCTTGATTACATGAGCTTTTGCATGTGTATGCCTCCCCTCCAAAATCCACAAACCACCTTTTTAATGTAGAAAAAAATTTTTTTCTCTAGTTCAAGACTCATGTTTTTCTTCATATAAGCCCTGACGAATTCCAGCACAATCATATATCCTTTTATAAAAAATTATTTCAAAATATTAAGGGGCATAAATGTTGAGGTTACATATATTGCCTTTGTACCATTCGAGTCATAGCTACAAATGTGCCCATCCCCTGACAGAGCGCACTGCACCCATTAGGTGTGAATTTACCCATCCCCTCCTCCCCTCTCCCTCCTGCCAGACACCCAAGGACACCCAATGAATGCTATTTGCATATGTGCAACAAAGTGTTGATCAATTAGTACCAATTTGATAGTGAGCACAAGTGGTGCTAGTCTAATTGTGCAAACTCAATAAGTTTGAAGAATGTAGACCAAGATAATCAACTGTCCTCACTTGGGCCGCTGTCCCCTTTGAGATCAGTGGAGTCTGTCTCATTGTACTTCCAGAGTAAGTCTGTTCAGAAGGCACCTGGCAAAACAGCCTAATTAATTATTTACCCTGACAGCCAAACTAGCTCTTTCAGACTCATTACAGTTTCTCAAACAACAAAATTTAATTTCTTTAAGTGAATAAAAAATGATATTATAAAAACAACCTTATATGGATATAGCATTTGAATTATCATAATTTTATCAGCAATTTTTTTCTTTTATTAATGAATATTATTTTATATCAAGTATATGTTCTTGTTTTTATGAACCTGTGCTCATGACTGGTCTGGGTTAAAACAGTCATCAGTAGCCTCTGGCAAGTAGATATTCCACATCTGGGTAACTTTATCTGTCCTCACTTTGTAATTCATAAGCACAAGTCTGGCACTGTGGAGTTCTTCTATTGCCAGCTAGAGGCGGGGAGGGAGAGTCTATGGTTGGAGTCTTATGGCTCAAAGACCCAGGTTTCAAAAATGGGAATACCTAAAAGAGGGGAGATACTTGTTTTTATATAAAAATTCTCTCTCAAGTAAGAACTATTTAATAATAGAACTAAATATGTCAACATTTTAAAATATATTTTGAAGAAATAAAGAATTAGATATACAACTTGATATCTTTCTTGCTAATTCCTGAAGTATTTTCAGTCACTGTTGATTGGTAAACATTTTTCTTTTAAATTCAGGAAAGGCTTTGGTGTATTTTCCTGAATACCACATTAACTATTGTTATTTATGATTTTGCAGTGCTGATAGGACTTAAAAAATAAAAGAGTATTGCTAGAAACTAGTGTGTATTCACCTGCAGCAACATGTAGAAAACCAGATGTCTTCCAATACTTGAAAATGGCATTAGATTAGCAAATCACAGGAGAAAACAAATAAATTATTTAGAATATATTTCACAGATCTTGTATTTCTTCCTGATGTCAGGTGCTTTTATTTATTTTACTAAGAGATTGGAACTAGAAATGACCATTCTTTTTATGCCACTGTTATTACTCAGGTGTCAAAGTCATATCTAACTGTCTCCATTAAAATCCTTTTTACTTCTTTAAATAAAGATTTGGGCTTAATCAACTGATTCCCATGTTTGCTCACATATACCTTTCGAAATTATAATCAATCTCAAACTACACATAATTAAACTGAGTATGTGAGTTCCCCACCTCAATAAAGCCTCCCACTCTCATATCACACCCTAGACTTTCACCTACCAGTAACATCATTTCCTAAAAATTTTACCTGTAAGCCTATTTCATAAATCCCTAATACATTTATGTCACTATCTCCAAGCCAACAATCCAATAGCACTGCTCTCCAATACATACCCCCTCACTTTTTCATTATCAAAGACCCTATTTTTTTCTTTTTTCCTTTTCTTTTTTTTTACCCTTGCCACATCTGTATGACAAAAACCCTATTGTTGTTATTATTATTATTATTATTTATTTGTCTTCTCTTTCCTCTTTCTCCAGCTTCAGCTCCAGGTTCAGCCACTCATTCCCTTGCATACACCCTCATCTTCCTTGCCCTCCCCTCCCTCCTTGGCAAAACTTATTTCCTTAACTATCCCACATGTGCACTAAAGCTATGAAATGTGGACTGGAAAAAACATGATCATGCTGATTGGTTTCATTTTAAGTTTATTGGGCTCTTAAAATGTCCCTGCAGTCTTGCTATACATCCCTAGTTCCTTCACTCTCCAAATTTCCTCTATTTGGAAAGAACATTTCATAACTCTTCCTTGCTCCTCAAACTTTTAACATATCTTTAGTCTCCTTACTGTGTGGATGACTTCACTTTTTATTTCCATGAGAAAACAGAGAAATCAGAAGAGAACAACATTCTCAATTCCCTTCACCAAAGCCACCAATATATCTGTACTTTCATTTTACAGTGCTTTTGTTACAGTGAATGAATTTTTCCTGTCCACACTGAAATCCAAACATTCCTCTTCCACGCTGGATCCCATCATTTCTAAAATACTCAAAGGGCTTTGTTGCTGCAACTTGATTTGTCTCTCTTTACTACATCATCAATCACTTTGCACTGTTTGTTCTCATCAGTCTATATACTAGTGGCAATACCTCTCATGTTAACAATTTATTGGCCCCACATTCCCCTTATACATGTCTCTGCTACTCATTGTAGGAACACTCCTGGCAATAGTGGCTTGAGCCCGTTCTTTCCATTTCCTTCTCTCCATTTTGATCTTTGAAGCCATTCTTGTTAAGCTTTCATTCAGTCACTCCAATAACATGCTCTTGTCACGTTATCAAAAAACTTTGTGTTGCTGAATCCATTGCTCAATTCTCAGTTCTACCCTTTTTCCACTTTATAGCAGCATTTGGCACAGTGAATCACTTCCTCACCCTTGAAATACTTTATTCACTTGGCTTTTGAGACACTTTGCACTCCTGGTATACCTCCTATCTCACTGGTTGCTTTCCCAGACATCTTGGGTAATATGCCCTTATCTTTCCAACTGGAATTAGACCTCTCTTCTCCTTTCTTCTCTCCTCTCTTTGTCTCTCCTCACCTCTTCTCTTCTCTTCTCACCTCAATAACCACTCTCTGGCTTGGAATGTCCATCCAGTCCATGGCTTTAAGTATCATATGTTCATTGACACCTTTATAGTGATGTCTCCAACCCAGGTCTTTCCATTCAACTCTAGAGTTGAATGATTAATAAACATCGAGCTAAACAAGGTTGAATACCCAAGTCTTGTGACCTCTCTTTACAACCTCACATTCTTATCTAAATCCAGTTCTTCCTCTCTTCATAAATGGTTCCACAATTCAGTCAGTTCTAAGACTAAGTGTCATTCATGCTTTGCCTCCTTACTTCACATCACTGTCCCAAAAGATATTACATAATTATTTGTCTATTTTCTTCTCTCTAGTCTATAAAAATAATTAGGTCAGGAGATTTTTTTAGTTCATTCACCACTGCATCCCAGTGCATAGAACAATCTCTGATATCTCGTAGTAGATATTGGTTTTTCCAGTGAATGAGTGAATAAATGGTTTCTTCTTATCTCTGAACAGTTCTGTTTTGCAAGTTGTAGTTTAACATTGCTTTGTTATATAATTATTTGAGATATATTCATTTTTGCTCTATATACTTTTATTTAGCATATATCCACATAATTTGGTAGTTGATCATGCAAAGTTTTGTGTTGTTATACAGATGCCATATATATATATATATATATATGTAAAAAATGTATAGTTTTATCCTGTCTAAATGATAAAGTTCCTTGAGGGCAGAAACCACACCTACTTTCCTATCTCTTAGATCCTCACACTGTGTTTTGAAGTTAAAAACTAAAAGAGCACAGTGCCTCTAAAGTAATAAGGGCTACTTCTGATTATTTCTGATCCAAGAGTTAGAAACACTCTAATATTACCTGAAACAGCTTTCCTTTACTTCATTCTGAGGCAAAGCTTACCCACATGGAGGCCATCAAAAGCATCAGCCACAAAAGATAGCAATGTCTAATAAATTATTCTGATAAGGAAAGAATATCAAGTAAAGTACAACATTAAATAGCAGTAATTGCATATCTCATTAGTACTTCCAGGATGTTGACTTCTGATATTAAGAAAAATATATGGATTTAACATTGGAGATTACAGAAAATTACAACAGGAAATCACTTTGAGGGGGGAAAAAAATCTGTTTTGGATATCTAATGTGCGAGAGATTCTCCTTGGTATACTGAGTGCACGTTTTTACCCAATTTCCAGTCCAGAAGGGAGGTGAGATCACCTGGTTTGAGGGATCCCAAAGGGGAGAAGCAAAGCAGGGGAGGACCAGTCATGTGGAGAGAGGAGTCATGATTGCCTACATCAACATACTTGTGAAGCAGCGGTCTCCTCTGGATTTTACCAAAGAAGACATAACTGAGAAAAAAATGAATCAACCACACCCCAGTATACATTAACTACATTAGGAGAAGAAAGCAAATTGTGTCTATGCTCTACTTCCACAAATGTTTGGATCTGTGTCATCATACATTGTCAGAGAACAGTCATAAAACTCTTCTCTTCATACCCTTCATTTAACTTGCTAGGGTTTGTCTGATGGCATTTCACATAGAGGTTACCCAGTAGAGCTATGAATAATATTAAAGTTTCCCCTTTAGTGACGGAGGCAACCATGTCAAAAGAAATGCATTTCTGCTTGTGGCTTTGGTAATTTTGGGGAGATAGTGCACTAACGTGTAATGTCTATAGCCTTCCACCAACCACATCCAATCCTCAGAACATCTTATTTTTTGCTCCAGCAAAAGGTGTATTGGTGGGTGCCGTCTCATAACATTTCCAATTCCATATAGCTATCTTTTATATCTTTTAAATATCTTTCAACTTCTTTTTCCTTATAGCCATTTCTTTTGCTGAGGAAATTTTCAGAACTAATGCAATTCATTCCTAATCAGTTTTCATTCTACCTTCCACACGATCACAAGAGTGCTCTTTGTGAAATGCATCTGACACAACTAATCTCTGCTTACAGGCTTTTGTGAATCTCCACTGCCCACAGAGAAAAATCTCCAGCTTCTACTATGACACTCCAGGTCATAGCATGTCTTGGCTCCAGTCTGTCTTCCCAGCTCCATCTCCTACTACTCATCCATAAACAACTTATATTCTGATTATATTAACCCACTTATAGTTTCTGGGCCTTAGCAGGCTCTCTCTCTCCTCTGCCTTAGTGTATGTCATTACCTCTGCAATATCTCCTGCATACAGTCTTCTCTGGAAGCTCCAGGCAGTTGATTTTCATACAGAATCCCATACATAGCACCTATTATACTGAAGAGTGCATTTTCCTTTGAATTACCTGGCTCTTCCATTAAACTGTCAACTCTTAAGGGCAATAAAATATCTGGTTCCCTAACATTTAGAACAGGGAGATGGGGAAGAGTTGAGCAAGAAAAGGAGACAGAAAAGAACGATTTTCTGTGGGCACTGTACTTGATTATATAATATCTTATTTAATGTTCACCATAACAAGATAAAGTTATTATTATCCTTAGCTTACAAAATGGGGAAACTAAATCTTGAAAAGGTGGGGGTGGTCATTAAGTTGTGAAATAAATCATTAAAAAAGCAAATTCTCAAACATGAGTAAGTCTGTCTTACATTTTTATCATGGTCCCACTGTTCTTCCCAATAGGCATTCATTAAGTACACGAAGTCATAAATAAATAAATTTTTCAGGCTAAAATCAGGATTTTTTCCCTCTATCTTCAGTCTTGGATATAGGAACTTTGCTCTTTGGCAAAAAATTGACTCTTAAAGCAAAGTATGTATGTCACTTGCTCTCTAAAATTGATGTAGCAAGAATTTCTGATTCTTGCTGTGAAAATTCCCTCCTCTGTTGATAATTTTCTCCTTCTTCAAAGTACAAGGCACATTGCTAATTTTCAAAGTGAATCAGTGTGATGGCTACTTACAGATGGAATAAAACAGGCTCTTTTTAGTAAACTCTTGCTATGTTCCTTAACTTAGAGAGTCTGCAGTAACTTCCTGGCTCTGAGATATCTGAAAACAATTCCCTGTGGCATGAGTCTATTCCTTCAAAAAGCATATTCTGCACTAATTTAATGGAATTATAAAAGCATGTTTCTTCTTCATTAGAGCTTAAATTCATGTTAGTTATATAAACATTTGGACAGGTCACCAGATACCTGAGCTTAAACTGAACTGTCTTGAAACTGCAAAAATATGTCAGACATAATGATGTTTAAAATTGATAGAAGGTGAAGAGTCCACGTAAAATATGCAATAATAGTATATATGAATGACATGTCATGTCAATATTTTGCTATATAATATAGATAGTTTTGATCAATAAGGTTTTATCATGTGTGTTTTGTTGAAACATCTGTCAACTTTACTCTCTTATGTATTTCTTGTCAATCTTCCTCTGTTCATCCAGGTTATCCTTAACTGTTTGAGTCTTTCACCTACCCAACCTAGCTCCACTTTTATTCCTGTATGATAATTATGTGAAGATGATGAAAGTCACTGATGGTCATCATATAAATTTGAACTTGATGCTACAGACAAATTGAAACTATTAGTTTCAAGCAGGAAACAAACGTTGGTATTTGAGAACAAAATTATATCATGCCCTCTCTTCTGCAAGTTATGAATCAGATTAAAATAAAAAGACAGGAGTCACGTAGATGAACCGGTATCCACTTTCTATCTGATAAAATTGCATCAGAGAATGTGGCTCAGATGGGTGGCTAGATTCAGACTTTCTAGTACTTTCCCTTCTAGTCTGGAGCTACAGACAACCCACCCCAAGGAGAATTTGTGTCTCAGCTTTGATACACTTACCCAGAATCACTGACCCTCATGCTATTGTGTTTATTCATTTACTTACGCAACAAATATTGAGCACCTGCTATGTATCAGGTTCCAGAGGCTATGGATATTGTAGTTAATCAAACAAAATAATTCCACTCAGAGTTTCTCAACACAGGGAAACACAATCTGACAAGACTATACCCATCCTGCAGCCAGACACATCCTAAAATGGGAAAGAAAAAGGGCTGAGACATAGGCTCTTCTGCCAGTTTTATCAATCATGGAATCATTCCCCTTCCTCCTTCAGGAAGGAGTAAGTGAGAGAATGTGGAGAAAGAAGGGTGAAGTGTTTTTCCATAACATTATCTCTTGGGGGTATGAGTTCCTTCCACAACTTGGAAGAAAAAAATATGATCAGCTTTGTGATTTAGAAAGATCATCCTATTGGCAGAATCAAGGATAAAGAGAAAAAGGAAATGTTAGTCTCCAAAGTTTTGTAAACATCCTCTTAAATTTTGGGGGGCAAGTTGCCTTAATTATGGATGTACAATAACTATAACATAAAGTGACTTCTGTCTGGAACATAGTATCGCAATAAAGTTTAATGAAAATAGCATTTGTCCCCGATTTCCTTTGGATGATCATCTCTCTGATAGACCAGATATTTTTTTGTAGAATTGCTTGAGAGTGTGAATATATTATTACATTAGTAAGCCACATCTTTACATTGCAATCACTAGAAAATATAATAGGAATAATGAACAGAATTTACAGTGAGATTATTAGCAATGCTGAATTTCTTCCCTGCTTTATGATTTTCTGTTGAAAACTAGAATAACTGCCAGGGACTTTACAATTTTACTTCATCACAATAAATGTAGTTGCTCTTTGTATAGTATGGTTCTCGTACATCTTAAATTATGACAGCATTTTATAATATCTTCCTAAATCATTGACACAGCTTGCTCTCATATCTACACAAATTGTAAGAAAAAATATTTTTATTGTACAAAAATACCATTCTCTTTATTTTGCATCTACTATGAAGAAACAGCCAGGCACAGTGGCTGGTGCCTCTAGTCCCAGCTACTTGTGAGGCTGAGGCAGGAGAATGACTTGAGCCCAGGAGTTTGAAGCTGCAGTGTGCAATGGTCACTCCTGTGAACAGCCACTGCGCTCCAGCCTGGGCAATATAGCAAGACTCCGTCTCTAAAAAATAATGATAATAATAGACTTCATTTTTTTGGTCAGCTTTACATTTACAGAAAAGCTGAGTAGAAAGTACTGAATTTCCTTATAGTGTCCACTTCCCCTGCTTTTTGTATTCTCCTATTATTAACATCATGCATCGGTGTGGTACATATGTTACAACTGATAAATCAGTATTGATACACTATTATTATTATTATTAACTCTAGTCCACAATTTACATAAATGTTCACTCTTTGCATTGTACATTCTATGGGTTTTGACAAATGTATAATGACATGTATCCACCGTTGTAGTATCATACACAATAGTTTTTTAAACCTTTTTTTCTTTTTTTCCTAGTCTTGAACTCCTGGGCTCAAGTGATTCTCCCACATCAGCTTCCCAAGTAGCTGAGAGTAGCCGGGATTACTGGTGAGAGCCACCACACCCTAGGATAGTTTCATTGTCCTAAATATCCCCTTTGATCAACCTGTTTATCCCTCCTCCCCTCTCCCCAAACCTCTGCCAACCACTGATCGTTTTACTGTCTCTGCAGTTCTGCCTTTTCCTCAATGTCATAGAGTTGGAATTATACAGCATGTAGCCTTTTCAGACTGGCTTCTTTCATTTAACAATATGCATTTAAGGTTCTTCCATGTCTTTTTGTGGTTTGATAGCTCATTTCTTTTTGTCATTAAACACTATTTCACCGTATGTATGTACCACAGTTTGTTTATATATTTACCTATGGAAGTGCATCTTGGTTGCTTCCAAGTTTTGGAAATTATGAACACAGTTTTTTTTTTTTTTTTTTTTTTTTTTTTTTTTTTTGAGACAGAGTCTCACTCGGTTGCCCAGGCTAGAGTGCGTGCCGTGGCATCAGCCTAGCTCACAGCAACCTCAAACTCCTGAGCTCAAGGGATCCTCCTGTCTCAGCCTCCCGAGTAGCTGGGACTACAGGCATGCACCACCATGCCCGGCTAATTTTTTCTATATATATTTTTAGCTGTCCATATAATTTCTTTCTATTTTTAGTAGAGATGGGGTCTCGCTCTTGCTCAGGCTGGTCTCGAACTCCTGAGCTCAAACGATCCGCCCACCTCGGCCTCCCAGAGTGCTAGAATACAGTTTTTATAAATATTTATTTGCAATTTTTTGTATGGACTTATTTTTAAAGTCATTTGGATAAATGCATGTACTTTTTAAAGCTCAAGAAAGAAGAATCTAATTTTTTTTTTTTTTTTTGGGGGACAGAGTCTCACTTTGTTGCCCAGGCT